>NC_061868.1:23660992-23957803 GCF_907164915.1 Impatiens glandulifera
CTGCGCAAGCAGACGCTCTTTGGTTAGATGTCTTGCTATGTGTGAGTAGACACTCTTTGGTCAGACGTCTTACTCCGTACGAGAAGACGCTCTTCTGAATTAAACTTAACAAACATCTACCTACGTTAAAATGGAAGGCATGTGAACAGTACAGCTCGTTGGTTGTCTTATTGCTCACCGGACGTCTCACCTTAAGATGAGTGGGACAGTTGTTCTATTTTTTTAATGTGTTGTCTTCTTACTTTCCCTATTAGATAGTAAACGGTAACATTTCAAACTAATTGAAAGGAATATTTATTTAATCCTATTAAAATAATGTCTTTTATTCCCAATTAATGACGTCTTCAGGCATGTAATGATGACCTTTACTGACATTCATTAATCTTAAAAAGACTGTTTATCTTAATAATGTCATTTGGGACACGTGTTGATTCAAATCTCTTTAAGGATGCATTGCACGCGTAAAATATCTTATGATATATTTAAGATCTTCTAAAACTCTAAATCCGCTCAGTTGTCGAGTGGACAGTCAACAACCCTCTCCAAGTGTTCAACCCTCTATCGATGTCCAACACCAAGGAAGAGAAAGAAGTTGATGGTTGAGGAGTCTATTGCGAACTCAAACAGCCAAACCCTTGATTCTATCAAAGAGTCAGTTGAGACTGTCTCTAAGGCTAAGAAGGCTAGACTGGAGGAAACTCCCAAGTACTCTTTGTACTTAAGAAAACTCTATCTAGAGGAGTTGTCCTCCTATCTAACATAAAAGGGGAAGAGTTCATTGCGTCAAACAATCTCGATGCGCTTAAAAGATATTTTGTATAATATCAATTTATGCACAAAACGGTTTATAGCTCGACCTTGAAAAAAGCTTATCTCAACAGATGTTAGTCTCAAGTTTTATATAACTTGAACCATGGATAAAGGATTCATGTCCGAACTATGTAGACCTGATTCTTCTCAATTAAAAAAATAAAGGAGAGAATATGCGTAGGAAGCCTGCATGTTTGCGGGTCCGGTCTCACTTACATAAATAAAACCCCAGGCCATTCCTCAAAAAGAGAAAGAAAATATTTTGAGAAAGGAAGAAAACCTTGATTCCATCCTAGAGTTGATATTTCGGATTTTATGAATCAAGTAGGGAAAAGGCTAAGAGAATTGCTTCCTTTCAAGTGATATTCTCATAAACAAAACTGAGGATTTCACAATAACCTCGATTCAATATATATCGGTCATAAGCTCTTTTTCGTTTGTAAGCGATTATCCTGAGAGTAACCATCCATTGAAGGTTTTTTAAGAAAAAGAACGTAAAGAAACTCCATAAAAGTGAGGCCCAAAGCCCTAAATTGAGAAAGGACACTTTATCGTTACTTTTATTAAAGAATGAGAGGTTTGAAACTCATGTTTTGGGAAGAAAAAACCAAAAAAATGATAATGCCAAAAAGAGAACCGGAACTAAATCCGAAAATCTCTAAAAAATTGAAAAATATTCATGTGTTGGTTGAGGTATTTATATCACCATTCGTGCTCACTCGGACTCTAGTCATGATTACTATAGAAAGATCAGAATGTACTGATTCTACCAAATATATACCAGGAACGAAAAAAGAAAATGGCTTAAGTGGTTGAGGTAATGAAATCACCATCCGTTGCCTACTTAAACTCTAATCTTGATTGTTACGTACAAAAAGGGTAAGGATGTACCGATTCTATCAGATATACCCGCGAGCCAACAAAAAAAAATAGAAAAATTGCAAATGAAAACCAAAAGCAAAAAGCTGAAAAACCTTCTCTCAAATGTTTTTACGATGAGTTGGACTTTCAAGAAATGCGGTTCAGGGCCAAACAACCAAAAAAGTTGCACTTTTTTTATCAAAATATCAAGGTGTTGACCACCATCCTCGAAGTTTATGATTATGGATAATCGTTTGTACACGATATCGAATTTATAGTCGATATCTCGAAAGTTTGGGAAAAAGAAATTTTATTCCTCGATGAAAGAAAATTCATCATAAAGGACGGAAAAGATGTTAAAAGTCTAGTCCCTTTAAATCCTAAAACGTCATAATTCATTCCAAATGCTCAAGGTTCATTCCAATCACGAAAAAAAGATAAACAAGGATAGAAACTGGGAAACAAATAATGTTTCTTTATCCAAAAATATGAGGCATTTGTCCATAAATAACGCTCGAAACCGTCAACGGACAGATTTCAACTAGTTGCGAAGGACATATTGGAAAGAAAAGGGAAACAATGATTCTTTTGAAATATTCCCTTAAAAAACATAGAGCCGCGACCGATACTGCAAAAACATAATAAGCAAAATCGAGTCTTTAAATCCTATGTATTGATAGGTATGTGAGATCGTTCTTACATGATCCCGTTATAAACTTTAACTGTAGTTATGTATCCAAAACCCTATCTATTGATAGGTGCGATAGATTGTTTTTATACGATTCCACTAAAAATTATAGTTGTAGTTAGGTATCCAAAACTCTATCTGTTGATAGGTGAGATAGATTGTTTTTATATAATTTCTCTAAAACCCTAGTTGTAATTAGGTATCCAAACCCTATTTGTTGATAAGTGCGATAGATTATTTTTATACGATTCCGCAAAAAACCTTAGTTGTAATTAGGTATTCAAACCCTATCTGTTGATAGGTGCGATAGATCATTTTTATACGATTCCGCTAAAAATCATTATTGTAGTTAGGTATCCCAAACCCTATTTATTGATATATGCGATATATCGTTTTATACGATTCCACTAAAGATTCTAATTATAGTTAGGTATCTAAGCCTTATCTATTGATTGGAACGTGAGATTGTTTGTACACAATCCCGTTTAATATTAATTATAGTTAGGTATCAAAACTCTATCTATTTATAGGTGTGATAGATCATTTTTATACAATTCCACTAACAACCTTAATTGTAATTAGGTATGAAAACCCTATTTGTCGATAGATACGAGAAAATGTTTGTACACAATTTTATTGTAGTCATGTTTGTTAACAAGCATAGAGATCATTTTTAAGATGATCCGTTAACAATTTTGTCTGTCGACAAGGATCTAATATCATACATACATGAACTAGTTTAAATCATATTTGTCAATAAGTGGAGACGTCATTTGTGAACGACTTTGTGACGAAAATTCTATTTGTCAATGGGTCGAGACGTTATTTGTACACGACTCTGTGGATAAATCATGTTTGTTAATAGGTCGACACGTCGTTCGTACACGACTCCGTGGCTAAATCCTATTTGTCAATAGGTCGAGATGTTGTTTGTAAACGACTTTGTGACTAAATCCTATATTTCAATAGATTGAGACGTCGTTCGTACATGACTCTATGATTAAATTCTATTTGTTAATAGGTCGAGACGTTGTTCGTATACGACTTTGTGACTAAATCCTATTTGTTAATAGGTTGAGACGTCGTTCGTACACGACTCCGTAACTAAAAATCATATTTGTCAATAGGTCGATACATCATTTGTATATGGTTCCGCTAGAAAACATATCTGTTGATAGGTGCATGAATCGTCCGTACATGATTTTGTCTGTAAACCCTATTTGTCAATAGGTTGAGACATCGTTCGTATACAATTCTTCAAAAATCCTATCTCTCGATAGGTATCACCTCTCCCAACATTACTAAGCTTAAATATCTCAAAACAAAAACCCTACCACTCGATAGGTATCTAAGCCTTGTTTATTAATAAGCATAGTGATCACACGAGAATGGTCCAGACCAAACCCTACAACTCGATAGGTATTCAAACCCTATCTCTCGATAGATACCCTGACAAAACCCCTAGCATCTAAATAGGTATCCAAACTCTATTGTTTAAATAGGTATCCAAACCATATTGTCCCATTAGGTATCCAAACTTATCGTCTGAATGGTATCCAAATCATATCGCTCAATAGATGTCCAAGCTTTGTTTGTTGACAAACACAACAATCGTTCATACATTTCATGTTCAAATCATATCTCACGATAGGTACTCTAATAAGTTCTTGTTCTCCAATAAAGTCTAGTTTTCGATAAATGTTCTATTCCCAATTAACAACAACACAAAAGTCTATTTGTCGATAGTACCACGATCATTTATAGATAATCGTTCTCAACCTCACCTATGAGTGATCTTCACGGAAAGTTTGTTAACTTTCGTGATAAACATTAACAGTATCATGATCATATATATACATGATCACACGATAGTAAGACCCAAAGGAAAGTTTGTTGACTTCCTCACCAAGGCCTATATGTTGATAGTTTTATGATCATATATTTATGATCACTCTAAAATTGTTATTGGTTAGTAACTCATATGAAACGTTACTAAAACTTTCATGTTCTCAGCATATCTCATAACGTTAACATTTAGCCATTTATACATGACTAAAATATGAATAATTTGTTGATATTCATGCTAAACAGAAATTGATGTTTCAATACCTAAGATTATCCTTACACCATGGATTTTACGGATACTTTGTTAAATTCTGTAAAATAGGATTCCCAAGAATTATCCTTGTTAGGTTAAGGATCAAAGAAAGATCTCTACAGCAACTCTTGGAAGCACCTTGACGAACTACTATACACATGCACCTTGATTTATTTTTTATTTAAAACTCAATCGTAATTAGGTATAACTGAAATCAGGAGTTAAAGCTATAGTCGCAACCAAAGCCAACGGATGAGCATTAGATCTCCATTCAACGCTCTAGGCGCGCTCGCGAGGAGTTTGATTGGCTAACAGACCGCTAACGGAACGCCCAAACACAACGGTGCCTAGACGGAACACCAATATAACACAAAAAGGCACTCAATACGACATCGTTTTGAGTGCCAC
Source organism: Impatiens glandulifera (assembly GCF_907164915.1). Taxonomy (NCBI): domain Eukaryota; kingdom Viridiplantae; phylum Streptophyta; class Magnoliopsida; order Ericales; family Balsaminaceae; genus Impatiens; species Impatiens glandulifera. The sequence continues at coordinate 23,665,858 of NC_061868.1, forward strand.
CTTCGTCTCCAACGCGACGCTGGAAAGATAAAATCAAAGACCCATCTTTGATCTTCTCTTTTTGGAACTCCCTTGTTAGTCAACCATTTTGGCTGATTTAAAGCCAAAAATGATCACCTTATGATGGTGATCATTTCTCCTACAAGATTGGGGATGATTCATCCCTATTCCGGTCAACTTAAGGAAGAACAACCAAAACATCATTAATAGCTTAGTCTCACAAATCAGTTGATGCTGAAAGACTAAGAGAACAAGAGGCAGTAGCTCAACGTTTCCAGAACGAAGAAAATGTGGTCGCTAAGGCTGTTAAACGAACTGATGCTGATGAAGACAGATGGACCTTATCCGAAATGGCGTCTCAACTTGAAATTCCACGTAGCGCTCGATCCACACGTAGTGTTAAAGAAAAATAGTTAATTAAGTATTAGTGTTAATTGTCTATTAAATAAGAACTTAATTGTGTTAATTTAATCCTGTGCATATTAAAGAAAACTAGAAAGAAAAAGATGTTCAGCATTTGATTAAAGTCGGTCCTTGACCAAAGTCCGGTTTTATGCAAAAAGGCTTTCGGTATTATATACAAAATCGGTATTTTACAAGATCAATATTATATGAAGATGTGTATCCGGAATTATAAGAAGTCGACATTTTATCAAAGTATAACCGGAATTTTGCACTTCGGCTTTATATTAAAGCGGAGTCGGCATTATTCACATTGGCTTATATTAAAGGACGCGGCCGATATTTTGCAAATCGGCATTTTGCAAAACACGCGTCCGGTTTTATCTTTCAGTATTATATAATTGGTATTATATAATAAGTGCCTTCGGTAGTTTATGAATTCGGTATTTTACAAACATGTAAACGGTTTTATATCAGTTCGGTATAATTATATCTCTTACCATAAATAAAAATTTGTAAATAATTTTTACTTGTTAATTTGAAATTATATAATTTTTGTATAACAAAATTTATATATATATATATATAAAATATTCACTATCCTCTTCGTAATTATATGTTTATAAAGCTTCTTAATATATATCCATATATTTTAAAACGTTATAAATTAATATTCGATAAATTAATAAACTCTCTAAAATTATAAATTTGTTCAGGTCCCACTTAGGATAATGTAAAAAATTAAAAATCTCGATAAATTAATAAGATAATATTTTTTTCGAGAAATTATTTAATAATTTTCGATTCCAAGAACTTATAAATTCATAATTTATAAAAACTGAAAACATATTTAGTAATTAAATTTAGTATTTTATAAAATATTTTTAAAATAGGCAGTATTTTAAAAATTATTAATAGTGATAAGTTTGAAGTCTCAACATTGCTATTACTTGGTATAGACTAATTTACATTTTTGTTTGGTATATATAATTATTTACCATATTAAATAGAAAGATTTTAAAAATATAATTTTTGTCGTTATTTATTTTGAATGTTTATTTATATAGTATAAATATACATTTAAATGAATAATCTCTCCTAATGTATTTCTTGATATAGTGTTTATATGATATATAAATATTATTTATTCTTGTTTGTCTATTTATGTATAAACAGAATTTCTATAAAATTCTTCATTAGTTTATCATATTAAGCCACTAGACACATTTTTTTTAAATCCTTATTTATTTCTTAACACAATATATTAAATTTTATATTAAGAAATAAATGAATGTATAATATATATATTTAAATATATATATATATATAATAGAAATTTTATTTTTATATATACATAGATAGAATAGAGAATATTTATATAATTCTTAGATGTATAATATAATTCTTAAACATATAAATATAAATATTCTCCATTCATATATATTTTGATATACAAATTATGTAATATATATATATATATATATATATATATATGAAATTGAATATACTAAATCCAACCAGACCAAAAACATTGAATCGTAGTCCAATATATAATTGATTATGAAAACATCTAAAAACCAAATCATATATATTATTAAAAATTTATTAACATTTAAATATTTTCATTTTAAAATAAATTTAATTTATTAAGTTTAAAACTTAAAAGTTCCCAAACCATTTAATATATTATTGGACTAAAGATTTTAGTCCATGTTCAGTGTTTTTGATCCATCAAAATTGGACTGGGCTTTCACCACTTTCAAATGCCTCTCTAATTAGGGTTTCTATAGATCTTCCATTTTCCCTAACGTATAAACCTTTCACAATCGCCTTCGTCTTTGAGAGAAAGAGATGGTGAAGTTTCTAAAGCCAAACAAGGCGGTTATTATCTTGCAGGGCCGATATGCAGGCAGGAAAGCGGTGATCGTCCGTGCTTTTGATGATGGAACAAGAGATAAACCCTACGGACATTGCCTTGTCGCCGGAATCTCAAAGTATCCGAAGAAAGTGAACCGGAAGGACTCAGCGAAGAAGACAGCAAAGAAGTCACGTGTGAAGGCATTCATCAAGCTCGTCAATTACAATCACATTATGCCAACTCGTTACACGCTTGACGTTGATATTAAGGACATCGTCACTGTTGATTGTCTGCAATCTCGCGACAAGAAAGTCACAGCTGCAAAGGAGACCAAGGCTCGTTTAGAGGAACGGTTCAAGACAGGGAAGAACAGGTGGTTCTTCACTAAGCTCAGGTTCTAAATTTATCAATTTCTTAATGCTACTATGTTTTAGATGTTTATTTGTTGAGGAAAATGCCTGATTTCTGTATTATCCCTCCCCAATTTATTTCTATTAAAATGTTACTACATTTGGACAAATTTTGTTGAGGCAGATATTGAATCTGATATTCAAGGGCTTGTTAATCTTGGCTTTAGAGACAGATTTGAAACATTTCGTTGAATGATTGTGAAGTGTCATCTGATTCTAGAGGGTTGTCTCTTTTGTTGAATATGATCTAAACAAGCTAATTAGGGTTAGAATTAAGAATAACAGAATCATTCTGATCTGATTTTCATGTACAATATGTTCTTACACTTACAGTTGAGCATTTGGTGTAAACAAATTATATGCAATATTTGTTGATTTTTTCACAATGTTATAATTTCAAACAATTGTTTGTTCTATATATTATAATTACATTGATATTTTGAAAAAAAATGTACTGTTTGTTGGTTAAAATTTTGATAAAAAAACGGTTGTGATTATAATAATTTACTTATAGACCTCTAAATGGACAGTTGTTTTTCTTATGTAGTACATTAAAGTTATTATATATTTTCTTGTACATTTATGTTTTAATAATTTAGGTGAAATTAAGGATGACTATATGTTTTCTTCTACATTTATGCACATCGCTTGTTACAAATATATTGAATAATTTGAATCACTAAAGTGGTGTGTACGACTATTTTTTTTGTTTAAGAGTATTTTTCAATTTATTTACTAAACACTAAGATATATTTGATTTTGTTAATACAATATTTAATTTACAAAATTAATTTTTAAAAGATAATTTTTGTTGCTCATTTTTACTTAAAATATCTTATTTGAAATAAAAAGCATGATTTATACTATAAATCTATATAAAAGTTTTATTTAATCAAAACATTACATTGGATCATAAATTATTTACTTAAAATCTCTAACCATTATTATTTTAGTTATACTCTTATAATTGTATTTGAGCAATAAATTTTATACAATTTACAGAAATATGTGAATTTATAGTTATATATTTATAAAATAAATTTATTTAAATTTAATTATTTTATAATTATAATTTTTTTTCTGTATTATTGTTTTTAAAATTTAACTATATAAAAATAATAATATTATATAGAATTATTGTTTTTTTAAAATGAACTCTTATTATTTTAAATAAATCTGATTTTAAGAATATTTTAAAATGATATTTAAACTTTAAAAGCTAGATCACAAATGTAGTCTTGCATATGATTTTATTGGGAAATTTGACGAGAAGACCCTTAAAAGTTCCTTAAATGTCTCGGTGTCCAGCACATAAATTTTATTACGCAAATGATCATTTTAAATATTTTGACGAAATTATTCCCGTCATGTAACGTGAAGCGCATGATTGTCTCGCGAAGGAAAAACCTATGAAAAATCTATACTGATCGTGCCATTCGGGTGACGATCGTGCCCCTTTGCGTGACGATCGTGCCCTTCGCGTGACGATTGTGCCCCTTCACGTTACGCGACAGGTGTAATTTTACAGGTTTTCCTTCGCGTGACGATTTTGCCTTTCGCATTATGCGACAGGGATAATTTTGTCAGAATATTTTGAAGTGGTCATTTGCGTAATGCGCGGGTGACCCGCGGGTGACCCGCGAATTTAAGACCCTTATTAGGGTCATTTCGTCAAATTATCTTGGATGCATGTGATTCAAAACAAGACAATAATATATCAATTTCGTCAAATTATCTTGGATGCATGTTATTCAAAACAAGACAATAATATATCATTATCCTCATGTATTAATAAGATGAAAGGAACTTAAAATGTTCTTTATAATGAAAGAGTTAGTCTGTTTGGCTTCAAAAACTATATTTCCAAGCTCCTAATGCATTTTAAAAAAATGAGATTGTTATTAATAAGGTGAAAGTTTAGCCTATAATAGTTCAACTCAAAATTCATTATCTTTATAACTGAATTTTCTGAAAAATAAAGAATATTAAGAGATAGTAAATTGATCAGTGGCTATAGTGAGGGAGTTGATTAGGCCCCTAAATCGAAGACCTATACTATCAGGAGAACTCTACTTGGAAAGTAAATGAGGTATGAAATAAAATTGTAGGAAATAAAGTTGAAGATCATGTCTATAAATGAAAATTTTTCTTGGGGATGTTAAAATAAAAGTAGAGATACTTAATTCTCCTTTTAAATTTAAATTGTCCAATGAAGTAGAAGAAATGTGCATAAAAGAATGGGAAAATGTGGTGGTATGAAATTATATTGGGAAACACAGAGTATCATTCTCAATCACTAAAAAAAGTTTAATGAAATAGTGGAAGGAAAATGACTGGATAAAATCTCTACAAATATCCATGATCTCTATTTTTTTTTTTAATTCAAGAATGGGTCGAATTTTGATAAAATTTTGGAAAATTGACATACATATAATGGATTAAACTACATTAAGTTAGAACGATGGTCCGAATATTTGAACCTATTAAGTAAACCTAAGAAAACATCACAAATATGGTTCAATCTTTGGAATATTCATGCACACATGTACAAAATAGAAGCCATTATTCATTTTTTTAGGGTTATTGGTAAAACAATTATACATGAACTCAATAACAAAAGGAGGAGAGCATTTATCTTTTGCTAGAATTAGCATAGAGGTGAATCCTCATAGCACATTGCCGAATAATATGACAATGATCGGCATGTAAGGAAAATCCAAATGTCATGGGAATCACTTATGAGTGAAGACTAGACAAGTGTGCATTTTGTAATACTTTTAAACATACCAGCACAAAATTTGCTCAAGCTATGGAAAAGGAACAAAAGATACTGAAAGGCCAAGAATAAAAATCAGGAAAAAGAAACAGAGGAGTTTAAAAGTAGAGAGAAAAATGTGAAGGAAGAGAAAGAAGTAGAAACCAATGAGGACTCTGAAAATGAAGAAAGCAGTGAAATTGAAGGAAATATGTTAAGGGGTTTTTGTTGAAAAAGAGAATAAATGTAGCGATGAAATAGAGAATAAAGAAGATGAAGGAAGTTGATTCTCAAAAAAGTCAAGTTGTAATACAGGAAACTAGAGAGAATGACACTCAGAATCTTCAAGTTGAAGTAGAGGTTACCAAGACTGTTTCAGATGATACCATAGATGAAACTAAAGGAAGCAAAAATAATAATCTTGAAACATCTTTTATGATAAGAATCCTGAAATCCTAAAAAAGAATATTTTTTATCAGATTAGCACGGGTTCGTTCAAAGAAAGATTACACAATAAGAATAAGTAAACTTCATCATCTTCTTCCATTCAATCTTCTTTCATCGCAAGAGGAATGGGTAGGGGAAGAGGAAGAAGGCCACAATGACGTAGTAGACTTATATGGAGATACACACCATAATTGGAATAATTAGAAGTTGTTATTGATTGTAATCTTTTAGTTTGTAACATTTTTTGTATGATTGTGTAAATTTTACAAATCAGATATTTTAGGGTCTGTTGATTGTCATCCATTAATCATAGTTAGGGTCTGTCTAGCTATGATTCTTGACCCTCCCACTTTTGAGACTTTTAGGCTTTGATCGGGTTATTTGAATAACCTTGATGGAGAAAAAAATAATTATGATTGATGATTTTAAGGAGGTGATGATTATTTTTGGTAAAAAGACTTAAATTATATTAAATTAACACTCTTTTTTCAAGTCCAAATCAAATCGTTAGACAATTTTGTCTTACACAATGCATATATATAAACAAAATAACAAATAATAATTTAAAATAGAGGGTATTTTAGTATTTTAGTTAATGAAATGAATAATGTGATTGATAATGAGTGATTAATTAGAAAATTAATTTTGTATAGATTAAATAAAAAAATCTTGACCGAATAAGACCTTAGTAAAATGATATTAATCGTTTTAAAAAAAAATACATTATTCAAATCATTGATTAGTTAAAATGAAGTTCAATACAATTTAATGTTTACTTAAAATTTTAAATTAATCGAATATATAAAATTTAAAAAACATATAAAATAAAGATATAATACATGCATACAAATCTTATAAATTGACAACACCCATTGGGTGGGAAGAATAGTAATTTAGAAAAAAATACCAAATATTAAATTTTGGGTCAAATTACCAATCAATTATATAAAGTTCTACTTGGTCAAATTTTTCATATTATTATTATATAGTTATTTAAAAATAAAAATATTAAAACATAGTTTATTTAATTTATTTAAGTTTTTATATTTTTTTTATCTATCCTAATTTTAATTATTTAATAACTAAATTTAATAAAATTTGATATTTATCAAAAATAAATAAATAAATAAATTGAATATAATTCATTATTTAAAAATAAATAAATTAATATAATACATAATTGAAAAAATAAAATAAAAAAATTTAAAATTAATATATATATATATATATATATTTAAGAAAATATGTGGTAAATAAATTATTAGATATAATATCTTAATTTATTTTTTTTAATAATAAATTATATAATAAAAAATTGGACAAATATTAACAAATAATAAAAATAAAAATTTGGACTAATAAAAAAATATTTATACCATGTCTTAATTTTTTTTTTTATAATAATAAATTATTAAAAACTATTTAAAATTAATATATAGATATATAATTAATTTTAAAAAATATGTTTTTATAATTTTTTTTCAATTTTAAAATATTATTTTAAGTATAAACTGAATCATCAAAAACCATCAATTTCCAAACCTGTCCTATTCAAAAACGGTTCTGCCTATCTTGTGAGTGTGCTGCTTCAACCTGAAACAAACCTCTTCCGCGCTTGAACCTGGTTCAAGGGTTTGTGACAGTTTGTGTAGTATTGAAACCCCGGTGTTAATCTCTAACCGGATTAATCACCACTCTTTGAGTGAAACGCGCTAACCAGCCCAACCCCGGTCCCCCAGCCGCGACCTAGATCCTAACAAAAACAAATACAATAAAAATAAGGTAAAATAATAATATATAACATTATTATTATTATAACCTAATTTTTCTTAAAATATTATATAAATTTATTAAAACAAATAATTTTATTTTTTTTCCTTTATATATATATATATATTATTCTAATTAAAAAAATATTTCCCCTAATTTATTTTTCAATATATAATAATTATATAATGTTACGTATTTATTTAATTTTATATATAAATATTTATAACATATTTTTCATAATTTGTTTATAAATATTAAATAATATTTTTTTTCTATATATATATATATATATTCTATTATATATGAGAAATGATTAGGTGAGGGAATTTGGTGAGAGAATGACTTGACATAATCTTGTAAGATAGTGTTTTTTATTTTTATTTTTTTGGATACAAATTAAGTTAGGGCTTATCATTTATAGGTTATCAATTATTATTTATGGGCTTTTTAAAAATAAGTCCATGAACATATCATGATAAATTTTTTTTTTGAAGATTTTGGTGCCCCCAAAATATTTGGGCCTGAGGCAATTGCCTCACTTATTACACAGTAGGCCCAGGCCTATCACGAGTAAAATCAATGTAGAAACTGTAATAGGCGGTAATTGATTGTTGTTGTTGTTGTTGTTGATGTTAGTAATTCAGTTCTTATTTTACTGTCAAATCTAGAAATTGTTTAGATCTGATCTTAAACTTTTGTATTCATAAATTGTAAGTTTATTTTATGTTGGGTTATTTGAGATTTTTGTTAAATTTTAAAAACAATGTATTTAATGATGTTAAATTGTTTTAGGTTTAGTTTATGATATTAGTCTTTGTTTAGTATTTCCATATTTTTGTTGAAGAATTGATGATTACATAGTAAAAAAAATTGTAATATATAGAAGATTTTTTTGTTAATAAAATTAATAACAAAACTCTTAATTAGTGATTTGATTTGTATCTTGATTACTTGCAACATCTTTTTGTTTATTCTTTCACCAAATCACAAATATTTTGTATAACTCACTAATTAGTTCAAAATTGAAGTGAAACAACACTGGTGAAAAAGGGGTAAAAAACGAGAGTAAAAACTCTCGGTTTTGACCCCATAACTTTCGGTATAGACACATTAATGAAAGTTTTGGTAACTCTCTCCATCCTTCGGTATTGACTCTTTCGTTAAAAACAATTGGGCGTTTACCGAGAGATATCATAGAGTTTTCAATTTAGATACCTTAAAGTAAAACCGAAAGTTAATTGAAAAACTTTCGGTTTTTCTCTCTATGGAAAAACCGAATGTTTTACAAATAACTTTCGGTTTTACTCCTTAGGGAAAACTCAAAGGTTTTCCAATTAACTCTCGGGTTTCATGAAATGGAAAACCGAGAGTTAATTAGAAAACTTTCGGTTTTCCCCGTAAGAGTAAAACCGAGAGTTTTCTAATTAACTCTCGGTTTTCTTCAATTGTAAAACCGAGAGTTAATTAGAAAACTTTCGGTTTTGCCCGTAGGAGTAAAACTGAGAGTTTTCTAATTAACTCTCGGTTTTTTTCAATTGTAAAACCGAGAGTGAATTAGTAAACTTTCGGTTTTACTCGTGAGGGAAAAATCGAAAGTTTTCTAATTAACTCTCGGTTTTTCTTAAATGTAAAAACCGAGATTTAATTAGAAAACTGTCGGTTATACTTCTACGGGAAAAACCGAAAGTTTTCTAATTAACTCTCGGTTTTCTTCAAATGGAAAAACCGAAAGTTTTCATATAACTCTCGATTTTTCCATTTGAAGAAAAAACCGAAAGATTTCAATATTACTTTCGGTTTTTTCCTGTAAAATTTTAAAAATATGATGATTATTTTGCTCGCAACCAATACTTGTTCAGCCAAACCAATATATCAATAATAAAAGAAATGACACATACATTAAATGATCATTATCATTACAAAATTCGCAACCAAACTAATCATCCGAACAATCTGTTATAAGTTCAAATCGAAATAACTACTAATGAAAACATGTTTTCAATCGAAATAACCAATGAAAACGTACTAGAATTAGCTTGTGGGGAGGAGGTGGTGGTTGTTGTTGCCTCATATACAATTCGATTCTCTCCATTCTTGCATTCATTTCTAACTTCTCCCTCTCCATTCTTGTCACAATTTCTTCTTTTTCCGCTTGCATTTCTTGAATTGTGCGCATTCTTTCTTCATCCATCTTCTCCAATTCCTCCAACTTGAGCACCATTCTTTGATTCTCTTCATACAATCGCTCATTGTTTCGTTGTGAACTGTTTCCACTTCGACGATCCTCACGAAAGTGTGTGGGTCGGACGCCTAATCCCATTATGAACACTCCCCCGTGTTTTCGTTGTCCGAACACCCTCTCCGTCAATTAGAAATCAGATATTCTGGGTTCGTTACTAAGAACCTCCTCCATCTCAACCTGCACAATTAAAATAAAGTATCATTTCTATAATAAAAAACTAGGCATATTCAATTCACTTACAATTTTCTCTTGCACGTGTTCGTCCAGGACGGGTGTTGGGTTTTCTTTTGTCGGTTTTGGGGTACGGGTCCTCTTGAATACTTCAATGACAGACGGTGCCCGTCCCATTTCAATCGCCTATTGAAATAAATGATTTATATAATTAATAACAATCTTTAGATTAAGTTATTACAAATAATGTACTTACCAACTCTTCTTCAATTTGTGCAAATAGTCTACTTCCCGTATGATGTGGGAATTTTAGCTTCTTCCTGTTAATTATATTTGTACGACTGTTTTGCTGTATTTGAAATAAAAAATGAAGTTAGATTAATTAATATCAACTTTTATTTGAATTATGAAACCGTACCTTAAATTTTTCCGTGAAGAAATGGTTGCGACACACAAACTCCCAATCATCTTGATCGTAGTCTGGTGGAGGATTAGCCAGTACCGCCGCCTCGTCTCCTTTGTGGACGTGGATATATGCCTTGTTCAAATTCGACCGCTATCTATCCCATATCTGCTTGGCGTGTCCCAATCCGGTCTTTCGAAATGAATCAATAGAACCATTAGTAGCTTCGAATGGATCCTGAAAAAAAACATTCAAATGTTAAAAATAATTATTTAATGAATAATGTATAATTAAGTAATAATTATTACCTTGATATCAGTCCAAAGTGAATCCAATTGGTCCGCACTTAATGCCTTCCACTTTAGAAGACGGTGTGAGACGGCTGCGGGGTCCTAGATAATCGACCCCACATGTCTAGACCACCGTGTTCTTCCCACGTCAGCACCGCCTGGCCTCCCATCTACCTCTCTAAAAGTAAGAGGAATCCTTGTCCCCGCTACCCTCTTATATAGAGCAATATTCATGTTCTTCCCCCGTCTCTTGCGGGCAGAAGATTCTTCAAAATTATCAAATTCATAATTAGATATGTGAATCAATTCAAACAATAACTAATTTGTAAACAAGTTACCTGTCGATGATGGGTCGGGAGTGGAACCGTGCTCCTCCTCCTCATCCTCCTCATTAGGCTCCTCGAGACCCTCGTCTTCAGCTTCATCGTCATCCACCATATCAGCAAACGTACTCTCTATAAACTCTTCGGCCTCAGTAGCCTCAACATCCTCGTCTGTTGGGGGAGCAATAGCTATCGGGATCACAACAATAGGTGGTTCGTCTTTAGAAGACGATCCTCGGAGCCTTAAGTTCTCTGATTGGGCAAGTAAGTTCTGGTATGGCTTTAACAATTTGCTGGGTTTTTCCTCATACTCCACCAAGGTTCTTTATTACCTTTAGACATTCTTAATGCATACCATTAATAAATGAGAGAATAATTGAAATAAGTAGTAATAAGAACGAATATAAAATAAAAAACATAAATCTACCTAATTAATTAATCTGAACTATATGTTTGTAAACCGCGTTTTATTTTTGTCACAATCTTCCAACCGGGTCGGGCTGACATATCAGGGACGTAAAATACTTGTTTTGCTTGACTCGCCAATATATACGGGTCTTGACTTTGGGTTTTCAAAATTCGGTTTACATTTACACTTACGAAGCCATATTTATCCACTTTCACTCCTAGTTCCCCCGAGTGTGTATCAAACCACTTACACTTGAATAAAACAACTCGTTTGTGATAAAAGTATTGTACTTAGATTATATCCGTTAAAACTCTGTAGTATGACATAGTTTCAGACCCGTTGTACCCCTCAACAACCACCCCACTATTTTGAGTGGTCAAACTTTCGTCGTGTTTTTCTGTGCAGAATTTGTATCAGTTTACTTTACACCAAACATACATAGAAGAGTACATACTTGGACCTTCTCCTAAGATCTTGAGGTCTCTTGATATGTCGTTAAATTCTTCTAATTGGGCGACCTATATATATACCCGAAATGAAGTTGTCAAAATGAATAAAAAGAGTTAGGATATATGGTTTATAATTTACTCACTCGATGCTTGAAATAGGCGGCAAACGTTTCTCCACAAGACTCGTTGTTATTGCAATACTGCATATAAACTCTACAAATAGATCGAATATTAAATAGCATACTCTTTAATGCTAATTAGTAACAGCGACATAAAATCTTACATGTAAAAAGGTTCTGCTTCGGGGCAATTTTTCGAAATGTAAGAATGAGCTGTCACTCGATCGATATAATCCAAGTTGTATATTTTTTCGTTAGATAGGTCTTCCAACGATGCAAATATTGAAATGCCCGAGATTTCAGCTTGTGCATTTTCTTGCTCTTCTTCCTCCATATCCTGACACATAAACTAATACTCTCATTTACAAGATAGCTCTCGCTTATAGAGGCTTCGGGGTGGTTATTATTAACAATATAGGGGGCTCTCTATAATCAGTTCGATCATCAAACGACTCTTTATCCCTTCTGTATTTGTGCTTTGGTGGAATGAAGCGTCTATGACCCATGTAACATTGTTCGGAACCATGAACCAATCGAAGAGATACCGTGTCGTTTTTACAACAAGGACAAGCGAATTTACATTTCGTACTCCAGCCTAATAAATTCGCGTAGGCGGGAAAGTCGTTAATGGTCTACAACAACGTCGCTCGCATGTTGAAGTATTGTGAGGTGTGTGCATCAAACGTTTTCACACCAGTTTGCCACAGTTCAGTCAATTCGTCGATCAATGGCTGGAGAAATATGTCAATTGCATCTCCCGGACTCTTTGGACCCGGAATTAACATAGATAAAATAAAATTGTTCGAATCCATGCAATTAGTGGGTTACACATTATAAGGAACGAGAATAACCGGCCAAACACTATATGATTTTTTCCTATTTGCAAATGGTTGAAACCCATCGCTTGATAAACCCAGTCTTACGTTTCGAGATTCCGACGCAAAATATTTATAATTTTCATCAAACGTTTTCCAATTTAAGGAATCAGCGGGATGTCTCAACGTATCACTATCAACTCTTCCTTCTTTATGCCATCTCATCATTGGAGCCGTTTTTGAGGACATGTATAGTCTTTACAGTCTTGGTATTAAAGGGAAATATCTCAACACCTTTTTGGGAATGAATCTACCATTTTGCTTCTCTCGAACTGCCCCACTTGTTTGGTCGACTTTCCATCTTGAAAGACGACAAACTCGGCAAGAATCTTCATTTTTGTCGTCCTTCCAAAATAGCATACAGTTGTTCTTACATGCGTCTATCTTGTCATATTTAAGCCCGATATCAGTAATGAATTTTTTACTTTCGTAGTATAATGAGTTTGGCAATTGAGCGTCAATCGGTAATATGTACTCTTTAAACAGACGCAGCAACATATCGAACGAAGAATTTGTCCATTGACATTTTTTATGTGAAGTAGTTTCAATAGTGCTGATGATTTCGTTATTCGAGCACCTTCATACAATGGCCGTTTGCAATCATCAATCAATTTATAAAATCTATGCGCATCTTCGACTGTCATGGTTGTTTAGAACATCATTAACGTTAGAGAACATATCGTTTATAAATTCGTGCATATAACGTTCTTCATTGACCTCTTCATTAACTGTATTATTCATCTCCGGTCTCGCATCGTTGAATTCCGGCACGGCATCCTCCGACTGATCATCGTCATCATTATCATCATCGAAGTCATCGACATCTTCATCGATATCGTCATTAATCACTTGAGTAGTACGTCTCTTTTCTCCATGAAAATACTAGTACTCATAATGAATATTTATTCCATAAATGATGAGGTGAGTCTTCACTTCGTATATTTCCATAAACGGCGTGTTCAAGCATTTCACGCAAGGACATTTCACTGTTTGTCGGTATGTACTCCTAATAGAAAACTCGAGGAATTTGTCAACACCTTCCTCGTAATCTGGATGATATGGACGTAAGGTCATCCAACTTTTATCAGGTACATCCATCTTTCTAATAAAATGGAAAACAATTCGCATTATTATTTACTTAACTTTGTCTAAATTAATTAGGATTACATAATTCTAACATATTCGCTACCTAATCTATCATTATTCAAACAAAATTCAACATAATCTAACATTTTCCAATCCAAATTCAACATAAATGTAACATTTTCTAACTAAAATTCCACCTAAACAAACAATAATAATCAATTCATTCAATACATGACTCTAACCTAAATCAACAATAATCAATTCATTCACAAACCTAAATCTAACAAAATATAACATAAATCAAACCTAACATAAATCAAAATTAAATCTAATATAAATCTAACATGAAAATCTAACATAAATCTAACAAAATCTAACATAAATCTAACATACATAAACCTAAATCTAACATAAATCAAAATTTAAACTAACCTTGCTCAAGAAAAGAGCGACGAGGAAGAGCGGCGGATGTAGATCGACGGGCGGACAGCGGGCGGATGAAGGTCCTAATCCAAACCTAATAAAAAAACTTAAACTAATCAAAAATTATATAAAATCTAAATCAAACCTAAATCAAACTCAAATCAAACCTAAAATCTAATTCATTCATACCAAATCCAAATCAAACCTAAAATAAAATACATTCATACCAAACTTAAATCAAACCTAAAATCAAACTCAAATCAAACCAAACTCAAATCAAACCTAAAATCTAATTCATTCATACCAAATCCAAATCAAACCTAAAATAAAATACATTCATACCAAACTCAAATCAAACCTAAAATCAAACTCAAATCAAACCAAACTCAAATCAAACCTAAAATCAAATTCATCAAACCTAAAATCATCATATCCAACAAATTATATCTTAATCAAAACCTAAACTAACCTAAATCAAACCAAAAACTAACATAAATCAAACCAAAATCAAACATAAATCAAACCTAAAACTAACCTAAATCAAACTCAAATCAAACAAAATAATCAGCATATCCAATAAATTATATAAATCAAACTATATAAATCAACAAACATAAAATTATATCAACTAACATAAATCAAACCCTAAATTTAACCAACAACTAACTTTAATCTAACTATATAAATCAAACTGACCTTGGATGCAGGTGGTTGGCGGTGGCGCGGCGGCAGGGCGATTCTCCAATCGTCAGCGGCGGCGGAATTCCAATCGGGCGCGGCGGTAGGGCGATTCTTCAAGTGGCGCGGCGGCAGGGCGATTCTTCAAGCGGCGTCTTCGGGGGTGAAGGAGGAAGAGAAGCGTGGTCATCTTTAATCCGGCGTCGTCTTCAATCGAACGGTCGGGGAGAGAGAAGCGGGGAGGCGCAACAAAGGAATCGGGGGCGGCGTCTTCGTCGTCGGGGAGTAGGCGGCGGAGAGAAGAGGAGAAGAGGGAAAGGAAATCGGGAAAGAAGAAGAGAAGAGGCGTGCTTTTTTATTTTATTAGGTCATTTCCGAAAGTTTTATATAAAACTTTCGGTTTTGATAAGGGTCATTTCCGAAGGTTTTATATAAAACTTTCAGTTTTGATAAGGGTCATTTCCGAAAGTTTTATATAAAACTTTCGGTTTTGATAAGGGTTATTTCCGAAAGTTTTATATAGAACTTTCGGTTTTGATGGTTATTTCCGAAAGTTAATTATATAACTTTCGGAATAATCACTTCACAAATTGTTAGATTAATAGGTTACTCACCTTCTAATGACCTTTAACCACATTAATTTAATACATTTGATATCCTTAAAATATTGCACATTCATATGATCAAACATTATACACATTCATAAGATAATCAAACATAAACATTCATATACACTTCTCTATATAATCAAACACAATTATAAACATTTTAACATTAAACACAATATTAATTTTTAAAATACAACCCACACTTGATTATATTAGTTAGGAGTCTATATTGGAAAGTAAAAAACACTCTAATTTAAAAAATTGAGAAGTGGTAATTCCGAAAGTTATATCATTAACTTTCAGAAATAGCTATCAAAACCGAAAGTTTTAGATAAAACTCTCGGTCCTAACCTTAACCAGTATGTTTTTAGGGGAAGGGTAAAACCGAAAGTTATATCATTAACTTTCGGTTTTGATAGTTATTTCCGAAAGTTAATTATATAACTTTCGGAATTAACAATTCACAAATTGTTAAATTAATTAGTTTATCACCTTCTAATGACCTTGAACAACATTAATTTAACACATTTGATATCCTTAAAATATTGCACAATCCATATGATCAAACATAACACACATTCATAAGATAATCAAAATAAACATTCATATACACTTCTCTGTATAATCAAACAAAATCATAAACATTTTAACATTAAACACAATATTAATTTTTAAAATACAACACACAATTGATTATATTAGTTAGGAGTCTGGATTAGTAGGTTAAAAACAAAATAATTTAACAAATTAGGAAGTGATAAACCCGAAAGTGAATAGTAAAACTTTCGGTTTTGATAGTATTTGCTATAGTTTTGAATAAACCTCTCGGTCCTGACCTTAAACAGAATGTTTTTGGGAAGGGTCAAAACCGAAGGTTTATTTGAAAACCTTCGGTTTTGACACTACCCCAACACTTTGATAGAAAAATTAAGTAAAGTTAATTTTTGAAACCGGCCAGAAAACTAAACAACTATTAACTTCTATGTGCAGGAACAGATTGGATTGAATGAACCAGCTGGAACTTCATAAATCGGCTGAAGAACATCTCAAAATAATCCAGTTCCAAATGATCAAGTCAAGATCAAGAGGAACCGGCCTCAAAACTCTCAGCAGACCGCCTAACAAAGAAAAGGCTACATTCCAGTCGGATCATTACATGACAGAGTCAACCGGAAACTAAGAAGTTACAAAGATGACTTAGTGTGACAACATAGACGTGTCTTGAAGAAAATAAAAGAAGATATGATCCGATTAGAAGAATGCGATAAAAACAATGATGATTTGCTGATTCGACTCAGACAGCCGGAAGGTGCATGCCTGATACGTGTTCGAATCTGCAAACCGGTTACATCATCTTTACCTGAGGAGTATCTGCATGCTTGCCAAGTGTTAGGAAGGTGAAACGTGCAAGCAACCTCACTGAACCGGCGTGACTCTGAATTAACCAATCCCACGGTGAGAGAAGAAAGTGACCGTTGGGATCATCTTCACTATAAAAGGAAGACGAAGTGACCTCATTAATGACAGTCACGAAAAATCTTAGAGAGATAAAGAAATCTCACGCGCGATCCAAAACTGTTGTGTCATTTACCGAAAGCTATTTTTTGTTGTGTCATTGTATTACATCAAGAGTGAGTTGGTGTAACTGGCGAGTAGTGAGTTAAGGCTCGACCGGCAGTGTAATTATTGTAATCTTGAAAGTTAGTGGAGATCCTTCTCATAACCTGAGAAGAAGGGGTGACGTAGGAGGGTTTGCTCCGAACATCCATAAAAAATATTGTCTCGTGTCATTTCCTTTATTTCCTGCTTACTCACTTAACCTAACCACAAACCAAAACAATCTTACTCCTTAAATCAAAAACCGGTCCACTCATATTTCTAAAACCGACTCCTCATAAACACCATCCAAGTCGCATACGTTGCTTCAGACTGAAATAGACATTTCCGCCCTTGAACTCGGTTCAAGAGTCTATGACAGTTTGCGAAGTGCTGAGAACAGTTATAGTCTCTAACCGGACTATCACCAAAGTGTGTTGTGTTGTTGTAAGCGGCCACCCTTCCTAAAACCGGAAACACCCCAGTCCTCCAAGGGCGTTCCCGATCCTAACAAGTGGTATCAGAGCCAAGTTCTTAGCACTCAAGCAACCGAAGAAGATGGGAAGTATGACCCACAGCGACAAGCCACCAATGCTAAACAGTGAAGCATTTAGAAGTTGGAAGAAACAGATGTATCTACATCTGATCACGCTAGATGATGAGATGAGCCGAGTTCTGAAAGAAGGGCCAATCAAAATCAACAAGGAGTTAGATGAATGGACAAATGAAGATCGAAGACGGAGTAACTTGGACAACCATTGCATGAAGCACATCTATAAGGCTATAGACGATAACACCTTGAACAAGATATCAGCATGTGATAATGCAAAGGAAGCCTGGGAAACGATCATTCAGATTCATGAAGGAAACGAAAGAACAAAGGAGAACAAAATCTTGGTGGCTACACAAAAATATGAAAACATCATGATGAAACCGGAGGAGAATATGAAGGAATTCAGCAACCGGTTCACTAGTGTGGTCAACGAGCTTCAAACACTCGGAAAGAAATACGACAACCGAGAAGTAATCATTAAAGCCTTAAGATCACTGCCGAGCACATGGGATATCAAAACCATGGTGATGAGGGAATCAAGCAACCTCGGGCAGATGAAGTTGCATTACGTGTTTGAGGACCTAAAAGATTACGAGTTCGAGATTAAGTCTCGGATCGAAGATGAAGCATCCACGTCAACCGCAACCAGAGCTTTGGTTACATCGATGGAACCGGCGGTCCAAGTATCAACCGTTCCGGCTCCAGTCAAGAACGCTGATCAGATCAGTGAAGATGTGATGGAGATGCTAGCTCAGAAATTTGGAGATTCATGAAGAAGAACCAGCCACCATCTAACAACAACTTTAGCTATAATTATGTAGATAAATCTAATAAAAGATGCTATAATTGTGATGGTTTTGGACATTTCAGGTTAGAATGTAGGAAACTGAGAAGAGACGACAGAAAACCAGAAGGCAACTATCAAGGCAACAACTACCAAGGCAATCGGTACCAAGGTAACAACTACCAAGGGAACAACTATCGGAGAAATGACAACCAACAGAACGACTACCGGAGAAACGATGACCAGTAAGCCGATGAAGGGAAGGAAATACATAAGGCACTCATTGCATCCGACGGAGGAAGCGAATGAGCGTACTCCGACAACGAAGACAATGAAGAAATAGTAACATGCTTTATGGTAAACGACGAAGATGTATTTGATTTCTCTTCTGATGAGTTCATTAAGGAAGATTTGATTTCTGCACTCAACGAAATGGTCGTTGAGTTCAGAAACATATTTGCATACATACCGACTCCGGTAGAACCTAAAACCGTAGAGTCAAGCAGTATCGCTGATAAGTCATGCGAAACCACAGTGTATGAACCGGCTGAACTATCCTTAGAAAATGAGGAGACAGTTCAACCGGAGCCTGAAATCGATGAACGAGCACTATATGTTACGGCTGCGTGGGAGAGATCTCGTCAAGCCGTAAAACAGATGTGTAATTATAAAAGACACCCTAAGTGTAGATTTGGTATTGGTTATGAACAAAACAAACAAAACGAATCAAATCAATCTAACGAAATGAAATTCACAAAAGACAATCTTCCATTCATAAGATTTGTCAAGAGTTCATCAACCGAAAATGAGAAAGCACGTGATCTAAAACCGGAAAAAGAACTTAAATATGTAAGTCCGACTGAATCAGAAAACTGGCTTCATCCTGAGAGAAGGAAAGCCAACCGAAAAGACAATAAACAAAATAAAACAAGTAGATCTCGGTCTCAAAGACACTCATCACCACAACATAAGGCATTCTTGAGAAAAGATCAAGAAGTTAAGCCGAACACCATAAGAACAGATACTGGGAAGGTGATCCGACTCATTCAAGTCTGGATCCCAAAGGGACTAATCAGCCATGGACCCAACTGAATATGGGTACCAAAAGTGTGTAAATAATCTTCTTTTGCAGGTTAGGAGAAGCAACCGGTTAAAGAACTCGGAATGGTATCTGGACAGCGGATGCTCAAGACACATGACCGACAACGATGAACTACTAACCGACATCAAATATGAAACCGGAGCAGTCATAACATTTGGTGACAACTCGAAAGGTAAAACCGTGGGCAAGGGTAAGATTGTCTATGGTAACCTGTCCATAAATAATGTACTACTAGTAGAACACCTGCATTTTAACCTATTAAGTATAAGTCAAATGTGCGATGTAGGTTATAAAGTTGAATTTCATAAGAATGCATATTTAGTTAAGAATCATCAAAATGACATTCTTTTAACCGGTAACCGAATGGGAAATATTTACAAAGTTGATTGGAAAACTGATTTTGAAAAACCTGTATGCATGATAGCTGAAAATGATCCAAACTGGCTTTGGTATAAACGGCTAAACCATTTGAATTTCAAAAAAATTAACTTTATATGCTCTAATGAATTAGTTCACGGTTTTCCAAATGTTAAATTCTCAAAAGATAAAGTATGTGCTGCATGTCAAATGGGTAACAAATAAAGTCATCTTTCAAAAGTAAGGGAAATTATCAATCTGAACGGTGCTTAGAACTTTTGCATATGGATCTGTTTGGTCCGGTTAGAGTAACCAACCTAGGAGGAATGCATTATACTATGGTAGTTATTGATGATTATTCTAAATTTACTTGGGTAACATTTCTAGCCTCTAAAAATCAAGCAACTCCAAACCTGATCAAACTGATTTTGAGAATACAAAATGAGAAATCTATTCGAGTAAACAAAATCAGAAGTGATAAAGGAACTGAGTTTATAAATAGCAGATTAACTACTTTTCTTGATGATTCCGGTATTAGACACGAGTTGTCTAGTGCTAGAACTCCTCAACAAAACGGCCTGGTTGAGAGAAGAAACCGAACTCTCAAGGAAGCCGCAAGGTCAATGATAGCCGATTCGGGTATCGCTCAGAAGTTTTGGGCTGAGGCTATCAATACCGCATGTTACACTCAAAACCGATCTTTAGTAACTAAACGTTTTTCCAAAACTCCTTTTGAAATATACTATGATCGGATTCCAAACATAGGGTACTTTCGAATTTTTGGTAGTAAATGTTTTGTTCACAATAACGACAAAAATTATTTGACCGCTTTTGATGCTAAATCCGATGAGGGAATAATGTTGGGATATTCAACTGTAAGTAAAGTTTATAGGATATATAATACTAGGACTTTAACAGTTGAAGAAACAGCCCACGTTGTTTTTGATGAATCAGTTGAACGAAACACTGCTCTACCCTTCAACCTTCACAACAGAATGGAAAATTTCAATATCTATTCTGATGATGAAGATGAGGTTCCGGTTTTTAGACGATTTGTCAATGACCAAGCGGTTGATGCTGAACCTCAGCCTGCTCAAGCTGCTTTACCGCAGAAAGTTGACTCTTCAGTTTCGACTGAAGAAATCGGTCGGTCTGACTCTATTCAGCCTACTAATCAGTCTAACCTTGATCAGCCAACCGAAAGCTTGGTAGACACGTCTCGGATAAACCTCAGAAGGAACAAAAATCATCCTCTTGAACTAGTAATAGGTAACATATCCTCACCCGTCCGAACTAGGCAACAAAATTTGGAACACTATGAAAACTCCGCTTTCATATCACAAATTGAGCCGAAAAAGGTGGATAAAGCATTGTCAGATCCCGATTGGATCCTAGCAATGCAAGAGGAATTAAACGAGTTTGAGAGAAATAAAGTCTGGTACCTAGTTCCTAGACCGAAAAATAAACCGGTTATAGGAACACGATGGGTATTCAGAAATAAACTAAATGAAGACGGTTTAGTTACGAGGAACAAAGCCCGGTTAGTGGCTCAAGGCTACAAACAGGAAGAAGGCGTTGATTTTGAAGAATCATTTGCCCATATAGCTAAGTTTGAGGCTATTAGAATATTTTTAGCATATGCAGCTTTTAAAAATTTCAAAGTTTTCAAATGGATGTTAAAAGCGCTTTTCTAAACGGTAAGGTAAATGAGGAGGTGTATGTTAATCAACCTCCAGGTTTCAAAAATCCAGAACACGAAAATCATGTTTACCGGCTGAACATGGCCCTTTACGGTTTGAAACAAGCTCCAAGAGCCTGGTACGATATGTTAACACAATTCTTATTTAATCACAAGTTTACAATAGGTTCAGTCGATAAAACACTTTTCAAATTTGAGAAAAAGGAACACATATTATTTGTTCAAATATATGTTGATGATATTATTTTTGGATCAACCGATCCAAAACTATGTGATAAATTCTCAAAAATGATGACTGACAAATTTTAAATGAGTATGATGGGAGAACTGCGTTTCTTCCTAGGACTTCAGGTTAAGCAGATTGAAGCCGGAACATTCATAAGCCAACCAAAGTACACAGCCGAACTACTGAAGAAGTTTGGAATGGATACATGCGCCGAGGCGGCTACACCAATGAGTCCTTCCGTAAAGTTAAACAAAGATGAGGATGGTCAAGCCGTTGACATCGCAGCATATCGGGGAATGATTGGATCCCTGCTCTACTTAACAGCCAACCGGCCGGACATCTTGTTTGCGGTTGGAGTATGCGGGAGATTTCAAGCCAATCCAAAGCAATCACATTACACTGCGGCTAAAAGAATATTGAAATATCTAAAGGGAACTCAAGACGTGGGACTTTGGTATCCAAAAGACTCAAGTTTCAATCTCATAAGCTACTTAGACGCGGATTATGTAGGATGCAAAATCGATAGAAAAAGTACAAGTGGAACTTGCCAATTCCTGGGTGACCGGCTCGTTACATGGAGCAGCAAGAAACAGACCTTAGTTGCAACGTCAACCGCAAAGGCAGAGTATATAGCAGCCAGAAGCTGCTGTGCACAACTCCTCTGGATCCAACAGCAACTAAGGGACTTTGGTGTAGTAGCTGAGGAATCACCAATATTTTGTGACAACACCAGCGCGATAGCGATTACATACAATTCGGTGTTGCACTCAAGAACGAAAGCACATTGATATAAGACATCATTTCATCCGGGAGCATGTTTAGGAGAAACACATCTGGCTGGAATATGTCTTAACCGAGCAACAAGTAGCAGACATCTTTACCAAACCGCTAAAGGAAGATAAGTTTTCTCATTTCAGAAATATTCTAGGAATTACTGATGTTAAGCAACTTATACCATGATCATGCATGCATACTGCTTACATACATAATTATGAAAAAACGGGATATGTGTTCAAGGAGAAGCTCTCGCTTCTCAAACCATATTCAAATAGGCCATTGAAAATTTAAGGATGCTAACTGGGAGGAAGTCTCCGGTTATGCCTGATCACTTCATGATGTCGAACCACATGTATATTTACTAGGCGGTTAAAATGACCTAGTAGAAGTGGATATACTTAATCCAAAGCTGAATAAATGTTGATATGATTCAACATTTCTTCACATCGGAGTAAAATATCCAATTAAAACCGGTCATGGAAAACCGATTAATACAAATACACTCCAGTTTCGATGGATCGAACTTTTCCGGTTATCTTGGGATAGCTAACCGTGTTTTTATGCATACCTTGAGAAATGAAGCTTGTAATTAATAAAATAGTTTACCTCAATCGAGATGACGACATGTGTCCATCATCAAGAGAGGGAGACTCACATCTTGTCAATAGATTTTTATCATCATGAATATCTTAGTAATAATTAACTTTGCATTGGAAATAAACATTATACACTTCAACAAGTTAAAGCCTATTAAATAATGGATGACATCACTAAGCATGCTTAACCTATTGATCTAGCCAAACCCCTGGCTATATAAACAAACCTCTAATCCTCACAAATCACATTCACTATTCACAAAAACTCTCTTGAGCTAAAACTATCTCAAGATCATGAACTCCGACCCACTTGCAAAGAAAATTCAGTTGGTCGACTTTAACTCCATTTATCAATACGAAGATCACGATGTCAAAGAAATGTTCTTATCCGTTGAAAGAAGCGGGCTAAGAGGATTTCTGGAAAACAGATTTATTCTCGACTACCTTGTAGTCGATGAATTCTTCCAGACTGCAAAAGAAGTGCATCGAGACATAATCGTTGCACGAGTTTATGGTCAGTCCTTTCTATTCAGCGAGACAAATTTCACTGAATATTGCGGTTTACCCACTGAAGGGGTAACCGACCTTACATACTCTCCGGTGACCATTGAGGAAATGTGTCATCGGTTTTCCAACTCTGACATCCCGGTTAGACCCTGGGGTGCTAAAAGCCAACTCTCTCACAAGTACCAACTTCTTTGTGAGATTCTGGGAAAGTCAGTTCTGGGCAGAGAGAAGAGCTACTACTACACCCAGAGGCTCTTCGAGATGATGATTGTTGTTACGGTTGGAACACCGGTAAACTGGTCCTGAATCATCTTCAGCAACCTGGAGAAGATGATTCACTCAAACAAAACCGGCTATGCTCCTTAGCTAAGCGGTTTCTGTGCTAGTCTGGATATTCACTCTGGACCTTTCGTCACTCTCCATCCGAAGCACGTGCTAACGAAGGAGAGAATCCAAGAGCTGATCGACCGGTGGCAAGCAGCTAAGGCCAAGAGGAATCAAGCGGCCGGGTCATCAAACGTTTAATTCTTCCTCATTTCGTTTATCTTTTCCCAAATCGGTAATTTTGTTGTACTACCGGTTTGGTACCTTTGCATTAATGAAGACCATTTCTTTCTTCTTCAATCAAAAACAAAGAAATCCTAAACAAAATAACCAACATTTAATGCGCTGTATCAAACCAAATCAAATCACTCTTGGAAACAAAAAATATTCGCTTTCCAAGAAGTATGCCTGATCCGATTAGACTAGACATACCCTTATCTTCTTGAAAATTGACAAGGCATTTATGACCAGACATAAACGGTCTTATTTTTCAAAAATATTCTCATTTAATGCACCCAACCGCCCACGCTATAAAAAGGGACCTCATCCTTCTCCATCAAAACACACTTCCAATACTCTTCTCTCTCTAAGTTTGAAAGTTCAAAGAGTTATGTTCGATACTCAATCTCATTCTTCTCCAAAATGAATGCCGAACTACGAAACACAATCATAGTTAACTTTCAAGAAATGAGAAATGCCCTATTTCACGAAAGCATTTTCCAATCGATCGTAGAATCGGGGCTACAAGAATTTCTTGAGGGATCAGACACCATCCTCGAAGAGGAGGTGTACGAGTTCTTCAACAACGGGCATATTCTTAATGATGGTAGCATATGGACCATCATTAACAGGAAATTCCTTCGGCTTACCGAAGAACACTTTGCTCTGTTCTTCGACCTTCCAACCGAGGAATTCTCAGACTTCCCAATGCCATTCTTTCCGGCTAAAGAAGACTAAGCCTATATCTTCTCCTCCTCCATCGAACCGGTCGCCGACCACGGAGAGAAGGATAAACTCGCTCCTCAATACCAAGTCTTTCATGACTTGGTTCAGCGGTCTATCATGGGCCGAATGCCCAACCAAAACTATAACCGGGAGGCTTTCGACATCATGATAGCCATCATCCGAAAATCGCCCATCAACTGGGCTACCTACCTCTTCAACAACTTGAAGAAACTCATCATCGCTCCAAGGGGAAGGATCGACTTCGCTCCCCAAATCACACGATTCTTGGAGGATCATCGTCGCAACCTCGGGCCCGGTGTTCCCGTCGGACCGGCCAACACCTTGTCTCTATCCATGCTAAATAGATGGATATCGAGGATTGAGGAACGGACACCTGACAACACCATGGACAAATGGCTTAACAGAATGATCGAGGGGGATTGGATCGATCTAATTTAATTTATCTGTCTTGATTCCGGTTTTCTGGTCATTTTGTTGTAAGACCGGAAAACCACTTCATTATTCTATGTTTCGGATTCATCTATAAAATTTCCCATTTTTAAAAGTCTCTGGTTCTTCACATTATCATTCTTTCCGGTTTTGATCTGAGTAAACAAAAAGACTCCATGTTAAACGAAACTCACGGTTAACAAGTTTCCGGTAAATCAAAATCACAAACTAAGTCTGAGAAAGTTCGAAAAACTTATCGCCCACGGTTTTACCGCGCACAAAAATTACCGCCCATAGTATTCTCCGCATTTACCGCCGAAAGTTACTGCAGTAACTTTTGGCGGCAAAGTTGGCGCCAAAATCATAACCAAGTGACGGTTCATCCTCTAACTGCTCAAAATCGCCTCCCATATAAGTTCAAAACAGTTCATTATTTGCACAAGCTTTCTCTCTCCAAAAATCTTTAAAATCTCTCTAATTTCCGGTCATTGTTGTTCTTCATCTTCTTCACTCACAAAATCATCATGGATCTATTTAAAGCACCTTTCCAATACATGTTGCAGGTCGATTTCAGCGACATCGACGAACACGTTGCGGAAGAGAACAAGGTCGTGCTGCAATCGCTAAGGGATTCGGGATTAGAAACGTATCTGTCTGGTCCGTTCATCGTGCACCCGACGGAGGTTATGGAGTTCCTGGCGATGGCGACTCTAACAAAGAGGACGGTCTCCGCCACCGTGAACGGCATAGCGGTTAACATCACGGAGGAGATCTTTTTTGAAGCACTCGGTTTGCCAAATACCGGGCTGGACTTCAAAACAAGTTTGACATACGCAGAATCCAACGCGGTCCGGTTGGTTATATCGGCTGACGGCAAGGATCTGGTAACTCACTCAATCCGGAAGAACAAACTCAAGCCGGAGTTCAGATGGCTAATGAACATAATATCAAGATCACTTCAGGGTAAAGGAGGCAACTTCGATAACATGACCAAGCTGAAGTTGAAGATGATGATGGCGATTGTCCGTAGTGACAAGATCGATTGGGGAACCGTTCTATTCGAACAGTTTTGCGATATGGTAGTAAAGAAGGATGGCCGGGTTCAGGCCTATGCAATGTAAATAGTGAAGATTCTTAAGTTCCTTAATGTTGAACTTGGTGAAGGTCTCCCGCTTCCATCCGCCAACGTTCTCAACTCTAAGCAGATGAGCAAGAAAACTGCTAAAGCGGCTAGGCCGAAGTCCTCAAGAACCAAATCATCAAGAAGAACCAGCTCGTCTGCACCGGCTGGTGAAAGTTCGAAACAAGAAGATCCTAAGGGGAAGGCGGTTCAAGCCGAGGTTTCTCAGAAGATAAAGGGAAGAAAGAAGACGTCCGCGAAGAAAACTCTCTCCTCGGATCATTCACCAAAGAGAACGGCAAACATCTTTCAGCCCATTCCCATCAACACAGTTCATCCCATTCTAATCACCTCTTCATCATCAAGGCAAACCGAACCCTCGGGAAGCCAAGAGACCAAGTCAACATCGGAGGAGGCATAAGAGGTTAGTATTCATTCTGAAAACTCCAAGTCCCCGAACAAGAACCTCGATAAAATAATGGCCGACGTAGGTTTAAGGACCTTAGAAGTCATAGTGGACGCGGTCCAAAACATTGTTAATGAAACCAAAGACGACGTGACAAGTCTTCTTAAGCCAACTGATCAGGTTGTGGTACCCACTCAGAGTGAAACCCATCCGGTCGAAGAAACGGCCAACAATGAGAACATCATCCCTCCGGCTCAGGAGGGAAATATCGAAGAAAAAGATCCATCCGGCTCGGCTGAGAACAAATCCGTTCCAACCGAAACAATGCTCCAATCGGCTCAAGACGGGCCAGTCGATTCAACAATCTTACCTGAAGGTCCATCTCAGGTTAGCAAAGGCAAAGAAGTCCTAATTGAGGATTCTTCGGCAAAGGGAAAAAGTGCACTGCAAACCGGTTCACAAGCTGGGATTATGACCGAAGCCGAGGTCCCCATTTCAGCAGAAGAAGAGGAGGAAATGTACCAGAAGTTCCTTCTGGACATGAACAAAGAAGCTGAAGAGATGGCCTCACCATACCACTTATGGGTCAAGCTACATTGTGAAACAAAGCTATCAGACATGATCCCCGACATGAGCGGCAACAAGCACTGGGAGAAACTGTTGAAATTAGAAGAAGAGGCTCTCAAGCTAACAGGTACCGACATTATTCAAGACGCATACGCTAAAACCATGGCGATACATGAATACGCCCGGCTACATACAGTAGAAGATGCAATGAGAGAGGCGGAAAGGGCAACACTAACTCCAATGGAGTCAAGAATGTTTGAGCGGTTTCACACGATGCGTAATAAACTCATTCAAAGTGTTGACCGGCTCGAAGCAGAATGGAGGGACGCGTGCAAACACATCTTAACTCATGCCGATCTCTTTCAAAGCAAACCCTTCTTTGTTACCGGAGAGTCCTCCAAAACAGCAGAAAACCGGAGTAGTGCCCCTCCACAGACTGATCAGGCTCCGGCACTTGAGCAAGTGAAGGGAGTAGTGGTTGACACAATTATCTCTTGTCTTCACAAGTACAGCATTGCTACAGATGAGAAAATTGCAACCGTTGAAACCAACCTGACTAAAACCGTCCGGGCATCAGTTCACTCAGAGATTGCTGAAACCGTTCAATCATCGATCAAGTCAATGATCGCCGAATCCGTTCAAACCGCAACCGCTCCTTTGCTCGACATGATGCAGGCTATGGCAGCTCGGATTGAGGAGCTGTCCAAATTACAAGTTAACAAGACTCAAGAGCAGATTAGTTCTGATGCCGAAACTTCCAAGAAACTTCAAGACGAAGAAAGAGAGAGGGAACAGTTAAGAAAGGAAATTGAGGACAAAGATCATGAGTTGACCAAGCAATGCAATGAGGAAGAAAAAGCCGCTCTAGAAGATTCCACGCCGGCTCAACCCTCGCACTCTTTGAAAACAAGGAATAAGAACAAACGAAAGGCGGTTGCGGCTGTAATAAAACTGGCGGAATGAAGCTGTCTAGGAGAAATTCAGTTGGTCGGACTAAACGAAGAACCTCTTGACGAAGAAGAAGAGGATATTACACAACTCAACCGGCGAAAGAAGAAAGCAGTCGAATCTTCAATCGCAACTCCTAGTTCCAGGCAGATTGTTGCTCAACCATCTCGCCCAGCCAGACCGGTAAGCGACGGTTTCGGATTCGGCAAACGAACTCCCTACATCTCAAGTGTGTTTGTAGGATGGCAAATCGACGCTGAACGAAGAGAGAGGGAGTGGAAGGCAAGAGAGGAGGAAGAAAGGAAGAGAAAGGAGAAAGAAAACGAAAAGGGGGATCATCCAATCCTTAGCTTATCTCTTTCTTATGAACACTTTATTTATGTTTTTTTCAGAACTCAGTCATTACTTTTATCTATACTTTAAAGTAACTATTTTACTAAATACTCTTTGAAAAATCAAAACATGTCTTGAAATATTCTCTTAACCAGAAAAAACATCAGATATTTAAACACATTTTTCGAACCGGTCATACATCACGAGTTTTGAATATTTATTCTAAATAATCAAAAAGGGAAAAATTGATAAAAAAAATTAAGTAAGTTAATTTTTGGAACCGGACATACATCACGAGTTTTGAATATTTATTCTAAATAATCAAAAAGGGATAAATTGATAGAAAAATTAAGTAAGTTAATTTTAAAACCGGCCATACATCAGGAGTTTTGAATATTTATTCTAAATAATCAAAAAGGGAGAAATTGATAGAAAAATTAAGTAAAGTTAATTTTTGGAACCGGCCAGAAAACTAAACAACTATTAACTTCTATGTGCAGGAACAGATTGGATTGAATGAACCGGCTGGAACTTCATAAACCGGCTGAAGAACATCTCAAAGTAATCCAGCTCCAAATGATCAAGTCAAGATCAAGAGGAACCGGCCTCAAAACTCTCAGCAGACCGCCTAGCAAAGAAAAGGCTACATTCCAACCGGATCATTACATGACAAAGTCAACCGGAAACTAAGAAGTTACAAAGATGACGTAGTGTGACGACATAGACGTGTCTTGAAGAAATAAAAGAAGATAAGATCCGATCAGAAGCATGCGATAAAAACAATGATGATTTGCTGATCCGACTCAGACAGCCGGAAGGTGCATGCCTGACACGTGTTCGAATTTGCAAACCGGTTACGTCATCTTTACTTGAGGAGTATCTGCAACGTGCAAGCAACCTCTTTGAACCGGCGTGACTCTGAATTAACCAATCCCACGGTGAGAGAAGAAAGTGACCGTTAGGATCATCTTCACTATAAAAGGAAGACGAAGCGACCTCATTAATGACAGTCACGAAAAATCTTAGAGAGATAAAGAAATCTCACGTGCGATCCAAAACCGTTGTGTCATTTACAGAAAAGCTATTTTTTGTTGTGTCATTGTATTACATCAAGAGTGAGTTGGTGTAACCGGTGAGTAGTGAGTTAAGGCTCGACCGACAGTGTAATTATTGTAATCTTGAAAGTTAATTGAGATCATTCTCATAACCTGAGAAGAAGGGGTGACGTAGGAGGGTTTGCTCCGAACATCCATAAAAAATCTTGTCTCGTGTCATTTCCTTTATTTCCTGCTTACTCACTTAACCTAACCACAAACCAAAACAATCTTACTCCTTAAATCAAAAAACCGGTCCACTCATATTTCTAAAACTGACTCCTCATAAACATCATCCAAGTCGCATACGTTGCTTCAGACTGAAACAGACATTTCCGCCCTTGAACTCAGTTCAAGAGTCTGTGACAGTTTGCGAAGTGCTAAGAACGGTTATAGTCTCTAACCGGACTATCACCAAAGTGTGTTGTGTTGTTGTAAGCGGCCACCCTTCCTAAAATCGGAAACACCCCGGTCCTCCAAGGGCGTCCCCGATCCTAACACACTTAAAAATTTTTCCGAATTTTTTAAACAAGGGTCAAAAGAGATGGTTTTCAAATAAACCTTCGGTTTTTACACTTTCCAACACTTAGAATTATTTCTGATTTTTTTAAACAAGTGTCAAAACCGAAGGTTTATTTGAAAACCTTCGGTTTTACACTACCCCATAACATATAATTTTGTCCGATTTTTTTAAA
The DNA here is from genome assembly GCF_907164915.1 of Impatiens glandulifera. NCBI lineage: Eukaryota > Viridiplantae > Streptophyta > Magnoliopsida > Ericales > Balsaminaceae > Impatiens > Impatiens glandulifera. The sequence goes on from NC_061868.1 coordinate 23,696,655, forward strand.
CAAGGGTCAAAACCGAAGGTTATCAAATAAACCTTCGGTTTTTACACTTCCCAACACTTAGAAATTTTTACGATTTTTTAAACAAGGGTCAAAACCGAAGGTTTTAAAATAAACCTTCGGTTTTTACCCTTACCCATACTTAGAATTTTTTCTGTTTTTTTAAATAAGGATCTAAACCGAAGGTTTTCAAATAAACCTTCGGTTTTTACCCTTACCCATACTTAGAATTTTTTATGTTTTTTTTAAACAAGGGTCAAAACCGAAGGTTCATTTGAAAACCTTTAGTTTTGACCCTTCCCAACACTTAGAAAATTTTCTGTTTTTTTTAAACAATGGTCAAAACCAAAGGTTTTCAAATAAACCTTCGGTTTTGACCCTTACACATACTTAGAATTTTTTTCTGTTTTTTTTAAACAAGGGTCAAAACCGAAGGTTCATTTGAAAACCTTCGGTTTTGCCCCTTTCCAAAACTTAGAAAATTTCCTATTTTTTTTAAACAAGGGTCAAAACCGAAGGATTTCAAATAAACCTTCGGTTTTTACCCTTACCCATACTTCAAATTTTTTCTATTTTTTTAAACAAGGGTCAAAACCGAAGGTTCATTTGAAAACCTTCGGTTTTGACCCTTACCCATACTTAGAATTTTTTCTGTTTTTTTTAAACAAGGGTCAAAACCGAAGGTTCATTTGAAAACCTTCGGCTTTGACCTTCTCAACACTTAAAAAATTTCCTGTTTTTTTTAAACAATGGTCAAAACCGAAGGATTTCAAATAAACCTTCGGTTTTTACCCTTACCCATACTTAGAATTTTTTATGTTTTTTTTAAACAAGGGTCAAAACCGAAGGTTCGTTTGAAAACCTTCGTTTTTGACCCTTCCCAACACTTAGAATTTTTTCTGTTTTTTTAAACAAGTGTCAAAACCGAAGGTTTTCAAATAAACCTTCGGTTTTGACACCTAAATTTTTTTAAACTAGGGTCAAAACCGAAGGTTTAGTTGAAAACCTTCGGTTTTGGCAATGCTGTTTTAAAAAAAAGGCGAAAAGCAAACCAAAAGAAAATAATTCATGAACAACATATTAAAAACCAAACCAATGATAATAATAATAATTCATAATTATGAAAACAAAAGACATCAAAATGTCATCGTTCGTACGGAAAAGAAAACACATAATTAATCAAACGATATAATCTATAAATTATTAGATGGGGGAGGAGGGGGTGGTTGATACTGTCGATTCCTCAACAATTCAAGTTGTTGTTCGAGATTCTCCAATTTTTGTGTCATTTCAGCCTTGTCCGCTTTAATATCACTCAGCAATTGGCCTCTTTCCGCATCTCTCAATCGGATTTGCTCCATTTCCAGTGTCATATTTCTCACCTCTTCCTCACGTGCCGCAGTTTCTGTTTGTGCTAGCAAATTTTGGTAATGCCGAGATAGTTTCTCCGGTGTACGCCCAATACTCATCCATGACTCACCCATCCTAAATGCATTTCATATATATATATATATTAATCAAACAAAATAACTGTAACCTAAATCTAATATAACTTAAATCAAACACAATAACAAATATAACAAAATCATATATATATATTTAACAAACTAACCTAAATCTAATCTAAACAATAACAAATCTAAATCAAACTACCAAACAAATAATCTAAATTAGATTAAATCTAGATAATATAAACTACATGATAAGAAATCTAAATCTAATAATAAACAACAAAAAAAACAAATCAATTTAACATGAATGCGAGAAGACGAAGAAGAGAAGCGGCGGTGGAGGAGGCAGTTGCGGCGCGGAAGAGAGAGAAACGAGAGAGCCGAATGAAAAAGAGAAGGGCTAGGGTTTGTATTTATACAGATAGATACCGAAGGTTTTCATATTAATTTTGGTTTTGATATTAGTCAAAACCGAAGGTTTATTGAAAAACCTTCGGAAATAACCATCACCAAACTTAGAATTATTTTTAATTCTTTTGGGGTGAGTCAAAACCAAAGGTTTATTGGAAAACCTTCGCAGTAAAGAATTTCAGAAAAGGTAAAACCGAAAGTTCTTTGAATAACCTTCGCAATTAAAAATCTCAGGAATTGCAAAACCGAAGGTTTTTTTAAAAACCTTCGCAATTAACCCACATCCAACACTTAGAATTATTTTGGTTTATTGGGAAGGTAAAAACGAAAGTTCTACAAAGAACTTTCGGTACTAATTAGTAAAACCGAAGGTTTTACACCCCTCTCAGAATCCATTTTTAATACCGAAAGATTTGTTCCTCTCGGGAGTATTTAGGAGAGTTTTATAAAACCTTCGGTAAAAACTGTCGGTAAATGTCGATTTTTTACTAGTGCAACTTGTCCGGATTCGGGTTTGACAGGTTAAGCGATACTAATATAAAGATGACCTATTGGAATCAAAATCTCTAACATAATTTTGATATGTTTATCTATCTGTAATTGACATGCACCCAACCCGATCTAAATCAACTTGAACCGAACCTGATTAATTGATATCAATCCTATCTCTTTATTTCAAATTAAAATGACATCAACACAAAAAAAAATTAAATTACAAATACGTATACTTATAGAAAACCCTAAAAATGAGTGAGTGAGAAATGAAAAACACAAAACTCTACAATATAAAATTATAAACGAGTTGACGGGTCTACTTTTGGTCATTTGAAGTTGACCAGATTTTGACATGTTTATTAATCATGTTAAACGAGTCAACCTAATTTCGACTTGAACTCAAAAATACATGACCCTATTCTACTTTTTTTCATGTTCGACGTGGATCATTTTTCACGTCGAATTAAAGTTGTCAGTTATAGCTCAAATGAGAATAGTGATTCTTAAGAAATAAAATATTACGAGTCTGATCCTCGTTTACAACTACTTAAGTTAAAATAGATGGGATGGACGTTAAAGAAAATCCTTAAACTAAGAAATAATATTGCAGGACTATTTGACATTAGCTGGGGAGACGAGAGAAACACACTGTTTTGGCATGATCCCTGGTATGAGGACCAACCGCTAATCAATAAAGAGGAATTCAGAAACGTGAGGAATAGTAAGAACTACCTAGCTGAAAAGGTTAGAGACATTAACGATGGATTACGGAATTCACTCCTTAGGCGAATACTTGTGGGGCAGCGCATTCTCGAACATATCAGCAACATCCAATTCAATTAAAAAATAGATGTACATTGATGGAAAGTCGAGGAAACGAGAAGATGATTTCAAGCAAAGTGTGGAACATCATCCGAGAGAAGGAGCAAATGGTAGATTGGGTTGATCTGGTCTAGTTGTCAAAGATCATTCCGAGACACCAATTCATCATATGACTTGTATGTCATGAAAGGCTAAACACAAGAGATCAGATAAAGAAGTATATGGAAAATCTCGGATACAAGATGTGTGTTGTGTGAAGGTAATGAATAAAAAACTAATCACTTATTTGGTTGTGGTCCTTTTGCATCGGAGCTATGGAAGAAGTTTTCTAAAAGCATGAAAATGGTTAGCCTGCCTATAGAATGGAAAAAGATCAAAATAGAAGCCATACTCAAAGAAAAAGGGAAAAGTTTTAGGTCAAGTGTTTTCAAAAACGGCTTCAGTACAATTGTCTACCACATCTGGCGAGAAAGGAATGCAAGGGTGAACTCAATAATAAAAAGAAGTGTGGAGGAGACATGGGAGGACATAGTATTCGACAGCAGCACAAATCTACAAACACTGAGACGAGTATCATAACTGACGAAAACTGAAAACTAAACTGGAACTGAAAAATTACATTCAAAGAAGTCACAAGAACGGAAATTTTTTTAGTTATACGAACTTAATTTTCCTAGGCTTGTTTAGGAAAATACAGAAACTCATTTGATTTTTTTCCTATTTTGGGAAATTTTATTAAAATGACGTAAAATCGTTTTTCTAAAAAAATAATTAAAATTAATGTCATGATTTTTTATACATTACGACCATGTTTGGTTGGTGGTATAAAGGGTACTATACTATTGGTATAGTATAAAATATACCAATAGTATTTTTTACTATTGATATAAATTTATACCCTTATATAATTTATACATTATATTTGATATAAAATAGTAACTAGTCCCCTAAGTACAATACTATTCTTATATCATTTAATTTTTAATTTCTCATTATACTCTTTATTAACATATTATTATATAATATATTAAATATATTTTATTTTGTTTTAATATTATTATTATTATTATTATATATAATCATTTTTAATATAGATATTTTTAAAATTATCTAATATTTTAATTAAAAAATATTTATTTATTTTTATAATAATAATTTTATTAATTGTTATTTTCTATATTTACTTATATTATAAATAATATTTTTATTTTAATTTATTTTATTACAATTATTAATAATATTTAAATTAAATAAACATAATTTATTGTTTATATTATAATTAATTTTTTATATTTTAATTAAAATTACAATAATTATTAAATAATAACAATACACTAATTTATAATAATAATAAACAACATTATTTATAATATAAATAAATATAAATAATAATAATAATAATAATAATAATTTTAAATTAATATTTATACAAGTTATAATAAATTCTTATATTATATACTAAACACAAAATTAAAATCATATACAACTTATACCATTTCTTATAATTCATATCAAACATCAATAACGTATACAACTTATAATACTCTATATTATTTATTCCTCGTTACAATTTATACCCCTATACAACTTATACCCTATATAATTTGTACTACGTATCAAACTTTACCTTTGTATAGTACGAAAAAAATATTATCAAATATAAGGGACACTTTTAGAGCGTTCAACAAGAAAAATAGTAGTATGCCAACATTATCTTCGCATTCAACATTATTTGCAATATTTAATGTCAACCTTATGAAGTTTGGTTCATACTCAACATTATCTTGTGGTGTGAAATGAGACTAATAAGTAATTCTTTAACAAAAAAAACTCATAGAAAAAAAATGTGACAAACGTTGTAGGTGGTGTTTAAATTGTTAAGTAGGTATAAATTGTAAAGATGTATTAAAAAGTATAAATTATATAGGTTGTTAGTGTTTGGTATGAAATAAGTTATTTTGTGTTTGGTTAGTTATATAAAAAGTAGTAAGAATTGTAAAAAATTATTTTACTTTTATATTTATATAAATTATTTTTAATTATTATTTATCTTACGTAGTTTGTATTATTAATCATATTAAAATTAATATATTTGTTTTATATGTAGTTTATATCATTAATTATATTAAAATTATTAAAAAAATAATATATAATTATCATATAGATGTATTTTTTTAAATAAATAATATTAATATATAATTATATTATTTTATATAAAATTTCTTATAATTTAAGCTTTATAATTATATAAATACTTATAAATAATTAATACTTCACAACTAAACCAATAAAATTCACACAATATACAATATATTATTTTAATTTTTTTGAGAAAAGTAAATGAAGATGAAGTAATATAAACATAAATATAATAAAAAAAAATTAGGTTTTATATATACATAAATATAATAAAAAAATAAATGAGGTAATAATGAAATAAAAATTTAATAAAAATTACAGGTAGAGTTAATTACAATTTTATATCTAGTTTAAAGTATAAATTATAACTCTTAAATTAAGAGGTAGTTATAAAATTATTCAACCAAACAATTAATAAATTTTAGTGTATATACTATAAACTATACATAAACTATATACAGTGTTGTACTCCTTACCAAAAGGATATACATCAAAACAATATCACCAGCTACTTCGATTTAAGGGCTCGTTTGATGTTGGTTATTTAAGAATTTTTATTTATTTATTTTATTTAAATATTAGAGATTTTAATTGGTTAAATTAATGTAATATTTTTTAATTAAAAATTATGAAATGAAAGTAAAAATATTTTATTTTAGGATTTTTGTTCATAAATTTGATTTGATTATTAAAATAAATATGAAATATATTGGATAAAAATCTCTAAATAACTCAAATCAAACAATATTTAAAAGAGTTTTTTTTATTATTTTTTTATTTGATGAAAAAGCAAGTTTAATTAATTAAATTATTATAAGCATTTTGTTTTGATGGGAAACTTAATTAAACTAGCATGATTTATGTGGATTTGCACGGTTAAAATACAAAATACTACGAGTAACTAATATATTCATTATTACCTACAACCAAACTATATATCATATTACAAATCTTTTCATTTCACCTAAAAAATTCTTCTTTACCAACCTATTATCAAATCTCATTTCGAGTAACCAACATATAACATATATTCACTATTACCTGTAACTGAACTATATATCATATTACATATATTCTTATTTTGTCCAATCAACATATCTCTCACTCCACAATCAAACTATTATTTAAAACATTTTTCATCATAATCATCTCATCATTACAATCATTTCTTCTTATCATCATCATTTTAACAACTAATATATCTCTTATTCCTCAAGTGAATTATAGTTTAGAGCATTTTGCACTACAACCAATATTTTATTCCCTAATATATCTCAATTAAATATCATTTTGAACATTTTGCACCACAACCATCTCATATCATTACAAACTTTTCCTCTTACCATCCACACTTAAACCAACAAATATAATTTAGTTCGCCAACCATATTACCATATTATAAATCTTTTCACATTGGACTATATTTTTTTTCACACAACTATCTTATCATATTACAACCCTAATTGAACAATCATTTCAAGTTTTTTGTAATTTTTTATATAAAATTTTAAAATTATTTCAAACTTACTCCTTACAAGTTTTAACTATGGGTCTTTATTATAAATTATGAACACTTAAGTAGTACATTACTAAAGATGGTTGATTTTATAATTTTATGTATAAATATATAATTATATGACTAATAATTAAAAAATAAATCACTTAACTTATATTACAAAACAAAAACAAAATATTATCAAAAGTTTATAATTATATAATTATAAGAAAAAAGATATGATATAAATAAATAAATATATAATATATATATATATATATATAAATTAAAAATAATATAATCGAATTAAAAATATTATTAATTTAATTATATTGTTAGAAATGTTGTATTTTATTTATTTTTTTACGTTTAATTTAATATATAAAATATTATTAGTTTAGTTAGTTAAAATGTTAAATTCATTCTTCGATATAATATTCATTTATTCTTACATATATATATTTAAATTAACTACAACTCTCGAGACGATAATAAAAACAATTTAAAATTAAAAATTATATATATATATATATGGTAATAATTTGTGCAACGTCATTAATTATTTAAAATGCTAAGTAAAAGTGGAGGCATATTATTATTATTATTATTATTATTATTATATATATATATATATATTTATTTGTAAAATAATCTATATTAAAAAAAATTATTTTTGTTATTTTTTATATAATAAATTTAAAATATTGTTTGGCATAGTGTGTTATTTTATTAAACATATAAGAGGTTAAATAAAATCAACTTGAATGTAATTATTTAATTATATATTTAATTTTATAAAATTTAAATTGATGTAATTTAATATTTTGATGATAATATTTAGTTTTTTTTATAATAAAAACTAAATTATTATATTTTTTTAATTGTTGAATTTAATCAATGAATATATTTAAATATGTTACTTTATTATCAATTTTAAATACAAAATCATTTTAACAATTTAACCAATTAAAAATTCATTTTTTATTAAACAATATAATTAAAAAAACAAATAAAAACTCTAAATAACATAACATCAAACATGCTAAGTTTATAAAATATGCAATTATTTAGATTAAATCTAAATATCCCAGCTCAAACAACAGTCATTATTTATTTTTTAAGATAAAAACAAAATAACATTATTCAACTTATAGATAAGTAAGAACTAGATAAAAGAAAGAAAATAATAAAAACAAAATATACATAATTTTTAACTTTTATTTTAATAAATGCTGAAACTACTAAAAATAATGATTAATTTGATTTTCTTTTTAAATTATTTTTAAAATAATTAAGAAAAATTAAAATATTATTTTGTTTTACTGAAAGATAAACTATTATTTATGTATTCAATTACGATAGAGGGAGCATATGTCCTTTTAGTTTTTTTTTTAAATATGTTAATAATCTTTGGCAGTCTACTCCTTATATTATTATCTGGTAATGTACACATTAAATCAATTTGAATAATTATTGTAAACATGTTATCTTATTTTCTAATAATATTATTATTTTTTATAATACCAAAATTATTTTTATATTTTTTATATTTAAAATAACTGAATGAAAAAAATAAAACATAATTAATGGTTAATTATTGTGATAATTAAACCCTATTTAAAAAAATTATTTAAAATTTTAAATATAATTTGAGAATAAAATAATATATTTATTTTATTTAAATTAGACTATAGAAAAGATTAAAAATATTTAATTGTATTTTAATCATGAATTAGGTTTAATTTATGACTTAAAGAAATTAAATAAAATACCTACAAATTCTCAAAAATACCTAAAAAAATAAAAGATGATCATAATTTTTATTACGATTCTAAAAATATGTTTTGTGAAATTTTTGGTGAAAAAAACGTAAGAAAGAAAATTAAAACCAATTTTAAATAACCTTTTTAATAAAAAAATATTTTTTGATAATTCAGTATAGTCGAATTTTTGTTAAAATTATGCAGCAGGATTCTGGTCCATCAAATGAGCGTCCAGACTTCATCCAACAACCTAGACGCTCACACGTAGACGGGTGTAACGAAGCCACATGCACGCCCACACCGGATCAACTAACGGGACAGACTAACCCCGTTAGTTAAATAAGATGACAGCAGACAGAACTCCAACAGAACCCCGGAACCCTGCGTTCCATCACTCGAAACGACGTAGTCCAATTCGTCGTCTTCTCTTAACTCGTGACCTCTCTGAAAACGCTAGTCGTCGACACACAATCTTTCAAAAACTCTGGCTTCCTCCACATACGATCAAATCCTTCGATTTTTCGTTCACGTGCTGCCCTTATCCCCGCTAGCAAGACGCCATTATCCTCCAGTCTTATCTTACCCTAGATAAGGCTGTCACGTTTTGGATATAAGATCGCCAAATGGTAATTTTGACATGAATTATCCCTCCCCGACCAATATTAGGGCACTATAAATACTCTCTTACCCTTCCACTACCAAATCATTAAACAATTATCAAACAATTACACAATATAACCATTGGAATCAAAGTATGAAAATCCGGCCAAGAACTAGTCTATGTCAAAACATTTTACGACGACTCTTACTTCGATCTAGGCTTCTAAATAACCTCCAACATATCTAAGGAGTGTTCTCCAGTTGTTGGTATGAATCCATAAGCACTGTATTTCAGTTTGTAATTGAAAATTTGATTTTTTTTTTTCAAATTTTATTGTTTGATCGAATGTATTTTGTTCTAAAGCTTGATTATGTGATTTCTATGTTTAAAATCGTTATATTTATATTATGTATGAACTTTCTCAGATTAAATCAACCTAAATAATGAATTCTGAAAATTTAAGTTTGAAAACTAGATTTTTAAAAATTTTGTGTTCTTAGTTTTAATCTGGATTTTTTGATCTAGTTAGTTGCTAGACATGTTTGTTAACATGTTAGGATGAATTCAAAAACTGTAAAAACGTTTTGTTCATGTTTGATCAAACTGAAATTTTTAAAAATAAAGCTTAAAACTGAATTTTTATAAATTTTGTGTTCTTTGTTTTAATCTGGATTTTTTTATCCAATTAGTTGGTATACATGTTTGTTAATATGTTAGGATGTATCACAATCAATTGTTGCATCATTTTGATCATATTTGATCAAATTGTGTTTTTGAATTTTTTTGGATTTTGATTCAATCTTCAAAAATTATTTTAATGTTTGAATGATATTCTTGTTTTGATTAAGTTCAATTATATTAATCATTTCAAAGCTAATGGAACAAAAATCAGACCTTGAAATGGCCTAATTTGAAAAAATCCAGAATTTGACCTAGAAATGGTATTTTAAAATTGATCTTTATAGAGATCTTAAAATTATTAATTATGTTAGGGCTTTTGTTCTTCATAATTATATAAGCCAAATGTAACTTACATATCATGATTCGAGGATCTGAATTGAAAGTTATAGCACCTGAAATTTTTAACCAAATATAGAACATCTCGGTCCTACATCCGACTGAGGATATTAGCCAGCAACCGAAGAACCCAACCAAGAAAATTGACTTAGGACCGAGCATCATAAGACCAAATATTCTGACCCAAGACCGGTGTGTCGGGTCAAATTAGTTTGACTAACGTTATTTTAATGATGTATTAGTAAAACTTTGATTAAGAATGAAGCAAAGTCGTCTAATTATTTTTGTGCAGGTACATTAAAATATTCTAAATTAGACATGAACTGAAACAGGCTAATTAGACGTGATGCGTGTTAGACGTGCAGTCTAACAAATACGTAATTAGACGTGCAGTCTAACAGATACGTAGTTAGACGTGCAGTCTAACAGATATGTAGTTAGACGTGCAGTCTAACAGATACGTACTTAGACGTGCAATCTAATAGGTACGTACTTAGACGTGCAGTCTAACAGATACATAGTTAGACGTGAAGTCTAATAGATATGTAGTTAGACGTGCAGTCTAACAGATACGTAGTTAGACGTGCAGTCTAATAGATACGTAGTTAGACATGCAGTCTAACAGATACGTAGTTACACGTGTAGTCTAACAGACATAGTTAGACGTGCAGTCTAACAGACATAATTAGACGTGCAATCTAACAGACATAGTTAGACATGCAGTTTAACAGATGTAGTTAGACGTGCAGTTTAACAGACGTAGTTAGACGTGCAATTTAACAAACGTAGTTAGACGTGCAGTCTAATTCCATTAGACTTGGTGGTATAATGGATCTCGCTATTAGACGTTGACGTCTAACTCTCTTTGACTTGGTGGTCTAATGGAGCACGTCTAATGCCTCACTTTAACAACTATTTGAAGTTAGCATGCGTATACCCACGATCAACTAGTTGTACGCTACTCCTGCTCCACTCATCCGTGTAGTCCGGTATGCCAGCTATTTGTATCCAATGAATGAATGCCACGTACGCGAATATTCCTCCCACTACTTGTTCAGTAAAGGATAGTTTGAAAATAATATCCTGCCCACTACCAGTTTGGTACGGCCACGATCCATGTCCATAGAGCCTGTTGTACTCTTTTACTATGAAGGCTTTCCAATGGGCGCTTTCCACGTGTCTATCTAGAAGATTCGACCATTGGTATCCTGACTCTATATATAGATCCTCAAGGACAACGGTCGACGTACCGGTCTTACTTGCCTTACCTGCTATCAATCTTATACTCTGGCACTTACTGATTTGTACATCGTCTTCAAGTTTAAGAGAGAATCAAAATCTGTCTAGCTGAGGAATATTCTTAATAATACTTTAAGTTGAACAGAGATTGTTCTGTTCAATAGAGTGTTAGCTAGCCAGTAAACTGTATTTGATTCAAAGAAGAACAGTGAAATCCTTCCAGTTGTTGGAAGAAGGGGTGACGCATGAGATTTTGCTTCGAACATCCATAAACAACTTGTTGTGTTCTTTATATTCTGTCTTTCCTTCTCTCATTGGTTCGAAGCTTCAAACCTGAGCAAACAGTTCTGCACTTGAATCACTTCAAGAGTTTGCAAGGGTTTGTGAAGAATAGAAAATAATATTAATCCTTAACATAATTTTTATCAAACCGTTTTCCAGAAGTTGTTATCAATAGTAAGACCCCGTCTCTATTGATTACACCACTCCTATCAATTGGTATCAGAGCCCTGTTTCTATTCTCAAGTTATCACCAAGAATGTCGATCATATCCAAAGATACTAGTGCCACCGCAATCCCCATGTTTTCAAAAGAAAGTTATATTGTGTGGAAGAAGAGAGTTCGTGCTCATCTTTCCTCTCTTCATGACGACATGTGGAGTGTGATCACAGATGGTCCCATCAAAATTGAAAAGGACAAATCCGAATGGACCAGCGAAGATAAGAGGAGGAATAACCTCAACAACATGGCATTGGACGTTTTGTATAGATCTCTTGACGATAGCATGTTCAACTACATCATCGAATGTGAAACTGCCAAGGAGATCTGTGATAGACTCACTCAACTATGTAAGGGCAATGAGAAAACCAAAGAGAAAAAAATTATGGTTGTTACTCAGCAGTTCGACAACTTCAAAATGTGTCTTGGAGAAACAATGACTGAGTTTGATGCAAGGTTCATCGAGGTTGTCTCCACTCTATCTATTCTTGGCAAGACCTACAACAACAGGGAGATTGATATCAAGGTCATGTGAGATTTACCAAAGGAGTGTGACATAAAGACCATGGCAATGAGGGAGTCCAAAGACCTTAACAAGATCGGACTCTTCGATCTGTTTTCTGATCTCAAGGCCTATGAGTTCGAGTTGAACTCAAGGATTGAAGAAGATCACCCCTCAACCACCATCATTACCAAAGCCCTGGTGACTGCAAAAGAGCCACCAGTTGCCCTGAGTGAAAACTACTGCCCAACAGCCTAATAGTGATGCTATGTCTCTCTTCGTGAAGAAATTCGGCAAATTCATGAAGAAAAACAATTATAACTCAAGCTCCTCAAATACCAATGACGATAAGAAATCTAAAGTTAATGTTAAGTGTTTTAACTATGGTATTTAAGGTCACTACAAATTGGAATGTCGGAAGCTAAAGCGTGATGAGAAGAAGAAGGACGAAGAAAAAGAGTTGAAGGCTCTTTTGGAAGGCGACGGAAAGGACAAATGGAACTATATTGATTCTAACTCATCATCCAGCAACATTGATGATGACGAGCTTGCTTGTTTCATGGCAAGAGAGGATGAAGAAGAAGCTGAGGAATCTGAGGTATTTGACTTCTCTTCTGAAAATATTTCAAGGGAAGAACTAGTAGCAGCACTCAATGACATGGTCATAGAGTACAAAAAGCTATCAGAGTCACAGAATGAAATAAAATCTACCTCTGAAGTGTCTCAACCTATTTTATCTCAAACTATAGAATCAAAGGTTCTTGAAAATGACAAGGTCGAGATCTCATCTGAGAATGAGATGCTCAAAGAAAAGATTCAAACTCTCTCTTCTGAAAACAAACGGTTAAACTATATTGTAAGTGCTTGGACAAGGTCTGGAGAAACTGTCAAATATCAGATCAGTCTATTGAAACCTGCTGGATCCAAATCTGATTTAGGATTTGATAGCAAAGCCCAAACTAGTCTTGTAAGAAGTTAAACTCAGTAACTGACAAACGTTAGCTATTAAGTTTTGTCAAAGGGAGTTTAACTAACACTGAAACTGATCCAATCCATGAGGAGTTAGCTTTGAAGGTTGAGATAACTTATATTCCGCCAACTGTTAGCTGGCTGAAAATTAAGTTAGAAGCAGCCAGAAAGTCTGACAATTAAAACCTGACACGAAGTCAATGAGTTTTAAAAGAAAATCATCCTCTATAGCTAAGGGATTAGTGACTATCATGAAGACGTCTGCTAAGTCTAAATCATACGCATTAATTACAACACAAAATGGGACATCCATAAAGATAACTCAAATATGGATACCCAAGAGTCGGATTGATCGAGGATCCAAGTGAATGTGGGTATCAAAAGTGTTAATATTTCTTTATGTAGGTGATACAAGAAAGCTGTAGAAAGGAAGCTTGGAGCATACTCTTCTGAGGACATGCTCTTGAAGATCAACAGTGGCACTCGCCACTCCTAAGGACTAAGTATTTTCTGCCTTAAAATATTTTTGGTCTTAAGGACCTCAAAACATTTCTTTATTCTTTTTGTACATGAATAAATTGAGAGGTAAATTTACTGTATAAATAAAGATGCACGCAGACTAAAGCTTTAATCGGTCTATTAGACGAGGGCGTCTAAAAGGAGAAGAAAGTACTTATACGTATTCTTACTTACACACTTTGTGCCTCTAAGTTAAATTGTCTTGGTTGATAACCTGCGCGGTTAGACGTTGAAGTCTAATAGACGTTTAGACGTTTATAAGACAAGAGCAATTGGACGATCACGTCTAACCAAACACACGTCTAATACGTGTTGTTCATGCGTAATTAGACGTCGGCGTCTAATAGACGTTTAGACATCTATAAGAAAAGTAATTAGACACCTGCGTCTAATAAACTCATGCGTCTAATAGACGCTTAATCCACATAGATTGTAGAAGTAAGAGAAACATCTAACTACGTGTGCTATTAGACGCTTCATTTTCAAAAATTGATTAAGGACAGTTGTCCTCTATGCGGTGTCATCTAATTTTCCCGCTCAAACATTAAAACAATCATTTTCAAATAACATGAAGACACGTGTCTTTCAAGTTAAAAGAGAATGACTGATATACCCTTAAATTAATGATGACTATCTTTAAGGAAATGTGTCTAACATTAATTAGTGGGACCTACTTTTGTGCAAAGTGACGGTTAAGTCATGCGACCTTTCGAAGTCTATTTAAGGACATATTGCATGCGATTGAAAGTTTTACGCTCATAAATTTCTTAAGAACCCTAACTTTCTCTAATTTCTCTCTTAAGAATCCTCTTCATCTTCTCCAAGCTTTCTCTAATGGCTAACAAGAAGATTACTCTTGGTCACAACACTCTATAGGTGGATTTCGCCTTGGTGTACTCTTTCGATCAACAGGACGTGGTTGATATGTTCCGATCCTTGGAGTATTCTGGCCTCGGAAAATATCTCGGCTGTCTGTTTATATTCCACGAGAAGGAAGTTCGGGAGTTCTTCAAGTCGGCGACCTTGGTTGGTGATTCCATTTCGGCAAATGTGAACGAGACGGTTATTTGCTTTGATGAATCGGCTTATGCGGAGTTCTTTAAACTTCTATCGGAGGGTCACACTTTTAATCTTCATCTTCCAGCACAAACCATCACAGAGATGAAGACTACTTTCTCAATCGACGTTTCGGAAATAAGGCTGAATGGGAATAAGAAGGTTCTAAAGCCACATTTCAGTCTTTTGAACAACATAGTAGCAAAGGCTCTTCAAGGCAGAGTAGGCTCATCATTTCTTCTATATAGTTAGGATCGCTTCAACTATATGACGACTATTTCAAAGGGCATTCAAGTCAACTAGGCTTCTACGCTATTTTGTAATCTTTGTGAGTCGATTCAGTCTAAGAATAAGGAGAGTGTGGGATTCGCTGCCCAACTTAGCCGGTTTCTGAAATAGTTGGGAGTTCATATGGTAGAGGGTGAGGCTATTAACTCTAGTTGTGTTTTCACCTCTATCACTATTTCCAACACTCTCACAAGACTGAAGAACTCAAAAGAGTCTTTCTATGGCTCGTCTAGCCAACAGACGGGTGGTAAATCTGTCACTCGATCCAAGCAATCAACCGTCTCTAATCTCTCTATGGGGCTAAAAGAGCTAGAACTGTTATATCTGACGCTAGTTCCAACAGCCAAAAGAGCTCTTTGAAGAAAGATTCTAGAGTGGTTGACTCCATAGAAAAGCAAGGTCCTCCTCCCTTTGCATCCATCCCTATTTCTTCACTTACTCCATCCCCCAACCAGTTGAAAAGGCCGGCAAAGTCATCCGTCTCAAAAGGTGATCAGTTAAAGGCGTCTAGGGCGTCTAAGTCCTCCAAGGCATCTTCCAAGGTAATTTCCCCTCCTTCTTTGGCCGAAGTGCCTATCTTTTGTGTTCTTGTGTTAGAACAAGGTGTATATGTTGGTGTTCCTATGTCAGAACAAGTTGTCGGGCCAACTGTTGAGACAGTTGGTCCAAACATTGAATGTATTGACAAGATTCCATCTCATGTCCTTCCAAAAGAACATGTAGCCACTGTAGCTACTAGTATTACTAAAACAGAGCAGGGTGCTGTCCCAACCCCTGTTACTGTAGTATTACCCAAACAAGTTCCCATTCTGCCAAATGTCGAGCTGCCTATTTCTAAGACTACTCAAGAAAAATCCAAAGTCATGGGAAAAGGAGTCATGTCTAAGGTCTTAAAAGGGCGTTTTTCCTAGTAGCTAACAGCATACGAATTTATGAGAGCCACCAGCGCTGATGGCATAACCATCAGAGAAGTAAGACCAACTCCTAAACTAGTTAAGTTTATTGGAAAGGGTAAAACCATTGTCACGGATTCAAATGAGAAAGTTTTAGAAGCCAGCTGCATTGTTAATCTAATGATGGATCAAGCTAATGCGAAAGTAGCTGTAAAAGTTGATATCTTCGACACTTGGGTGATGAACAGAGTGTTCAACATGTATGATTAAGTTATTAAAGGAAAAGATTTCAGGGAAAAATGGAGGAAGCTAATCAATGTGGAGAAACGAGTCCTGAAGTGGGATAAAACAACTTAGGTCCATGAAGCCCTCAAGAGGAAAGATCTAGTGGAAGCTAACATCAGAGGTCGGGCTCTCTTTCCTCTGCTCGAGGCAAGAAAAGGAAATTTCAATCCAATGGAAAGAAATGATGGTGCAGAAGAGAGTGCATTAAAGAGACTTGATCATATCATGAGCAGCTCTAGCTCAATAGTTCTCAGATTTGTTCATAACACCGGGTCTTCTGGTTTAAATCCGTTTTATAATCCATCGAGTGATGATGAGCCGATGCAACTCTCTAAAGATGATAAAGTGATATCACAAGAAGAAGAGAAGGCTGCTGCTCATCTCATTGAATTGGGGAATTTATCTGTTGAAGAGAAACCGCTTGTTGGCCCAGCCCCTTATCGATCAGATTTAGGATCCTGTTCAGCCTGATTCAATCATGGAAGAAGAGGAGAATATTGTTGAAATTATTCAATCGCCTGTTCATCAACAGGAATCAGATGTGTTGGAAACCCATGTTCTAGAAGCAGTGCAATCTCTAGTGAAAGAGGCTAAGGCTGATCATCCTATTGAAGCACAAACTGAGGGGGAACCCACGAAAGAAGACGAATTTGATAAGACTCCTTCAGCTGAGGGGGAACAAGCTAACAATGACAATTCGTCAGAAGGAATACCGTTAGAAGATTGCTTTATTCCCTGCTCACCATCTCCTCGATCCTCTCCTATTAAGACACTAATGGACATTATTTATAAAGTTACTGAGCTAACACTTCATCCCGAAGAAACTTCAGAACAGATTCATAAAGTTTGCGAAGACATTCTCAATGATCAAGAGAAGTGTAGGGATGCATCTGAGGTAGAAGAACCAGAGTGTTCTATGCATGTTCATACTCATATTAGTCATATTTGAACTACTCCAGTCAGCTCTCCAAAAGTGTCATCTGCTGAAGAAACCTCCCTTGGAGGTGCAAAATTCCTAAACTATATGGCAGAGATGATGTATTCTCTTCAAAAGAATATGCTGGAAATGTAGTCCAGAATGTCAAACAATAAATAATTTTCCTCTTTTCTTATATCCTCAAATAATTGGAGAAGAAAATGAAGAGAAATACTTACGAAGTCCACATCGTCAACTCTACCTATTCCAAGTTTAAAAAGAATTTCTCTAAAAGACAGATGCTAAAGTTTGAGGAACAAAAGGAATTAAACTTGACGCTTCATCAAGAAATTATGACTGGAATGAACCTTGTTCAAAATCAAATAGTTGAAATGACCAATTATATGAAAAAAGTCGACGCTGAATGTATGGTACAAGCTAAATGTTTTGCAAGGTCGGGTCAAGCCATGGAAGTTGCTGAAGCCTCTGCTGAGAAAGAGAGAGCCCATATTGCCCTAAATGATGATAATGTTAAAAATGGGGAAGAGAGTTCATGAGGCGGTAGTTCAAGGGGAGGTGCTTCGAGAGGTACCAAATATAAAAGAAAAGCTATTGATGAAGAAAGATGCAGACCAGTCAAAAGAGGTAGAGGTCGTAGTTGTGACCGAGGTGGTGGAAGTGGCGGAAGTAGTGGTCATGCTCCTAGTGGTGTCCATGCTCTCATCACTCGCTTTCAAAATCTTCTAACAGGTGAAGGGTTTGCTGATCCAAATGTGAAAAGGGAAGGACAATAATCTATTTTCCTTAATTATCTTTTGTTGGTTTTTGGAACTTGGTTTTTGGAACATATGCTTGAAGTTTGTGAACTAGTGTTATTCTTATTTTAATTTTATGGGTGGTTATCTTATCTTATTAATATTGCAAAGTTTTAACATCATAAAAAATGGGGAAATTATTGAGTCAAATTAGTTTGACTAACGTTATTTTAATGATGTATTAGTAAAAATTTAATTTAGAACGAAGCTAAGTCATGTAATTATTTTTTGTGCAGGTGCATTAAAACTATGCTAAATTAGACATGGAATGAAACAGGCTAATTAGACGTGTTGCGAGTGAGACGTGCTGTTATGTCCAAACTCATATTTTTCTGTTAGGAAAGTCTAGTAGGGTCAAGGGTGCAATTCTGGAATTGTTCACCCTTATGTATTTATTTATGGGTCATTTTAGGAAGAGACTTGTATTATTATTACTAGGGTCTAAAATATAAAAAGGCTGTGCTAGTTATATTATGGGACAGTTTATAGGAATAACTATAGTAGAAGAGGTTCACACTTAATACTTAGGAATAGACTTGCTGCTAATATTATGAATTGGGATAAAATTGCTATTTGTTAAATTATAAATATAGCCAGAATGTGTAATGGACATGGTGTACTAGAGGATTTTATTTTTACTTAGCCAATTTTTAATAAAATCAGCAAGTGGCATGGACCCATGTGAAGGGACCCACTAGAATAATTAGGATAAGTTTAATCCTAATTAATTCCCTCATTAGTCAATAATTAAACCAACTTGCCTATTAATTAATTTGGACACATGGCATCCTAAAAACACCCCCACAATAGCCATTTGCATGCTTTCCATTTAGCCTAGCTGCATGCAATCCACCTTGCATATCAGCCCTTTAAATATAACCCTTAGCCATTTATTTTTTTCCTTAGCAAATTTCAATTTCTCTCTCTATAAGCCAAAATTAGGATCTTTGAAGAGAAGCAAGAGCAACCCTAACCAAGACTATCTTCTTATCCAATTTCGAAATTAAGGCAAGTTTTTCTCAAAATCACTCTTAAAACCCACACATAGCTATTTATATCAAGTACTTTCTGCCCAGATTTTATATATGTTTGAAATATATGTTTTTATGGCTTAACATGGGTTTTATGGACCAATCTGGTTTATAAACATACTGTTTTATCAAGCATAACAATAGTCATCATCTTTTCCAGAAAATACTAGGGTTTCTTGAATTGTTAAGTATAAACTTTTATAAAACAGAAACCCTTAAGTTTTATGCATACATGGGCACATACTATGATGGATGAATGAGTATTGACGGATAAGGGAGGAGGCTGGCTGGCATGAGCTCTAGTCAGCCAATTCCACATGTACTGGCTGAATTATTAATGGGAACAGAATATTTAGCATGAGCTCTATTTATTGCTGCCCAACCCAAAGACGGTCCAAACAGGTTTAGGACTTTTAGGGCCGGACTCCTAATTGTTCCTTTTCCAAATACGGCTCAAACAGACTCCTAGCCTTCAGGATCAGCTCTGAATGGTGTAGGGTCAAACATGGCTCAAGATATTACTGTATAGGCCCATTAACTCATATTTTTATAAACATGCATATGGCTTTTTATGGACTGATCATTTCTTTGAAAGTATGAATCTTTTAGGCATACAACTTTCTCTTTTAAAAGCAAAGCATTTCAGCAGGTTTTACATTAATTAATTACTTGCTGAGTCTTTAGACTCATTATGTTGTGTGTGGTGTAGGTACCCAGCCTTAGCTTTTGTACACTTGAAGGAATGAGGCTTGGAGAGGTGCAAGTTGTGGGAGGAAGTGTGGAAGGAGGGACCGAGGCTGTTAGATTTACTTGTCTTTTGTATCAACACTTGGCTTTTATTTTGGGTCCTTTCTTGCTGTCTAATGTTGCATGTGTATAATACTTGTACAGAAACATGTTTGCATGATGGGTTATAGGCCATCCTTTTGTAGTACTTGTTGCTGTTGATGCAGCATGTATATATAAAATATGTTTTTGAACAGAACAGGTGTATATGGCTTCATTTAGGGCTCTTAAAGTTAAATATAGATGCATGTTGAGTAGTAGTTATTAATATATGAGTAGGGACGTCTCAGTTGGTATCAGAGCAACGGTCCCGATCCTTAGCACTTCCACACTCCAGCTCCTACAGTTTCATCTCCAAGATCTCGCCTTCAAATGTTTGTAAGTTTTATGTGATTAAATGTGATATTAGGATCGATGATAGAGAATAAGAATTCAGTGTATATGGTTTGAAAATATGCTAAGATTTTCTTAGGGTCTATATGTGATTTTAGATCTAAGATAATGGGGAAAGCTGCCAAGGCCCAGTCTTCATCATCTTCTGCAGCAACAGAGCAAGATCAGAATACACTCTTGACAGGATTAATTGAGACCTTGAAAGAGCAGAATCGTCTTCAAGGGGAGCAAATGAGGGCAATGTTTCAGAATAATAATCATAGTAGTACTCACAACAACCAGGAGGGAGGGCAATCCCCTGCGTACAAGCAATTCATGACCTTTAAGCCAGCTGAGTTCAAGGGCAGTTCAGATCCTATTGTTTCTGAAGAGTGGGTACAGGCTATGGAAACTATCTTCGAGTTAATGCAGATTTCAGAGGAGGAAAGGGTCAGGTGTGCCACGTTTATGCTGAAGGATGACGCTAGAATTTGGTGGAAGGGTGCTAAGGCAGCGCTTGATCTTAACAATATCTCATGGGAGAAATTTAAAGAGGTTTTCTATGGCAAGTATTTTACTTTGAGCACAAGAAACAAGCTAGCGCAGGAATTTCTGGAAATTAAGCAAGGGGATTCTAGTATTGCAGAATATGTGAAGAGGTTTGAAAGAGATAAGTACTTTGCTCCAATGGTGACCGGCAACGCTTCTATGGAGCTTAATCGCTTTCTTGAGGGCCTCAATGCTACAATCCGTATGAATGTGAGGCTTAGTAATCCTTCCTCTATGCGAGAAACAATTGATCGAGCTCTAATGGTGGAGAAGGACAGACAAGATATCATTAAGGAGGGCCAGGCCTGTAGACACTCATTTTTCACACCTAATTTTATAGTTTATGCTTTTCATAAATCTGAGTCTATAAAATTTTCTCGAATTCATTTACGGACTCATTGCATGATTTATATTAAAGACGATTATTTTTAGAACAATTGAGTTTTTGAAAATAATTGATTTTGGATTTCTTAATAAAGTTAAGGTAGTAATTTGTCTATGTTACAACACTTAGAGAAGTTATTATACTTAAAATATTCAAGGTTTTATTTAATTAATTACCTTGGGTATTTATAAAAAATAAAAATTAAAAAAATTATTTACAAAATATATATTATCGTTTTTTTTATAAAATTTTGTTAGGTATATTTTGTTTTCTTTTAATTAGATTAGTTTGTTAGATTAGTTTGTTTTGATTTTGATTAAGTTAGTTAGTATTTTATTATAATTATAATTGTTCCTTAGAAATAGGAATAATTAATAATATTATAATTGCTTTTTTTTAATTGTTTGTTTTAATTTTATTTCTTTTGTAGGATAAAGGGAAATGGGTCAATCCAAGATCCACATGCAAGATCCGGATCAGATTTGTGAATAGAGATAGGAAGATCCAAATCAAAGGCAAATCAACCCGAAGTAAGGCCAAGGAAAGGATCCAATTGACGGATCCGACCGGTCACCCGACTAATGGACCGATCCATGCCCAAGATTCGACCCATGAAATCAAATGTTAAAAGAGTTAGGTGAAGGCAACGGTCATCTTCTTGATGGTGACAATTACAAATCTTGAAATGAAAGATTCTATCATGTGCGGTCAAAAGAAAATAAAAGAAGTTGCTAAAATAAAGGAAGAAGTTGTCAAAGGAAGAATAATTCAGCCGTCGTTGGAGAAGCATGAAGGCTTGATCATTTTTAATTAAAAATTAAAATGACCAAGTATTACATCATTTATTAAATAAAGATTAAATCCCATTGGATTGAAAACTTGATTTAGTGACATGTCAAGTGGAGATTGCTCCATTATTTTAAACATTTGTAAATGTTTAAAATAGTTTTCTTTCCAACGGTCAAGTTTGTTAAATGGGCCTTTGGGCCCTAGGGTTTCATAGCTTGGCCTATAAATACCCCTCTTAACACCCTAGCAAGGAGGGAACTTTCGACCTTCAATCTTCACCTTCTTCTCTCTCTTTACACATTAGAGGCTGCCGAATTAGACCCTACTTTTCTAAAAAACCTAAGCAAGAGTACCAACTAGATTTGTTGAGTCACAAGTCTCTTGATTAGGGTTTTCATTTTTTTGCAAGGATATAAAGAGTAACCCTTTGTAAGCTCTTTTTCCTTTCTTTTGTTTATTTAAATTTGAATTTGAATTTTACTTTCATTTGATTTTTATTTTCTTTGTACTTTATATTATGCATGATTTCCTTTAAATTTATTGTTTTGATAGGCGTGTAGGTTTTATTTATGTACCTTAATCATGTAAATAAGTAGAATAGAAATAACATGTAAATAAATAAATAAAAAAGCAGAAAAAGTTTTCAAAAACACTACCAAAATAAAAAAAATGTAAAATTTGCCTTATTTTGTATAGTTGATTTTTTTATTCTTTTAAGTAACGAGATCTAAGGTTATTTTTTATTTTTATTTTTATTTTATTTTATTTATTTTATAATCCTTAGTATTAAGATTTAGTATGGTAGGATCCAAAATGTCTAAAATGTAAAGTATAATAATATTTTTTTTAAGGGCCAAAATTGTTAAAGTAGAGACTGTTTTTTAACAGGCATGTGAGACATAGCGCCAAAAGCCCTTTTTCACGTGTAACCAAGCACCGAACCTTTAAAGAATTTCTTTTTCAAAGGCGTTATTGTTTTACATGCCAAATAATTTATTTTCCTAGTTTTATAAAAATTTAGGTGGCGACTCTTTGGTCACAAACTGGTTTTTAAACAATTCACCAATTTGATTTTATTTCAATTTTGTTTAAGAGATTTTTATATGTTATATTTATTTCTTAAAAGTCAAGAAAATCATTTTGGGGCAAACGTTTTCAAACGCGTACAGTTTTCTGGCGACTCTGCTGGGGACATTTTGATGCTTAACTTGAAAAAACAATTTTGGCCAATTTAAAAAAAATATATTTTACACTTTAATGTTATTCCCCGGAAAAAATAATTTGTTTTTTTAATGTGCATGAGCTCTGGGGCTCCGATGTGAAGATAGTATAAGGTATACGTCATTGGACGAAGCCTATACATCTATATTTTATGTGCTAAGGGTAGTCAATGTGAATGACACCCTCAACCCTATGCCTTGAAGGCTTTTGTGTGATTTGAGAGTTGAGAAAAACAACAGGAAAAAACCCGGATTAACCCTCTCTTCTTTTCAAATATCCCCTACTATTGAAAATGAGGGATTTTGAAATAGAGGTGAGGGGGATGTCCAATTGAGAGCTCCCCTTGCATCGAGAGATCCCTTTTGGGATAGTATCCTTGTCGGTGGAACAACTCTCTCTTAAGCCATTTCCAACTTTAGAACAAAAATCCAAAAAGCCAATTCTACCAAGCCGTTGCCTCGTCTCGTCATGTCGAGCAACAAAGCCACGTCACGAAGCCCTTTACTTGACTACTATATATGATAAATACATGTATGCATATAGATATTTCTAGGCGCTCAGTTTATCCATTCAAAGTTTTAAAATGTCATGAAACATGTGAACAATTTCAAAATTTTGAGGCTAAACTTAATAGTTTTAAAAGAGTAAAATCGAGGAAACCTAGAAAAGCTAAAAGAAGAATCTAATGTAACTAGTTTTCTTTCTTTGTGTCTTTACTACTCAGATTCTAAGCGCAAGATCTAATCAAGAAAGACGCGTGAGATGCAAAGACGATCAAGAAAGATGCATGAGGCGCAAAGACGATCAAGAAAGACGAAAAGACTTGAAGATTAGAAGACTTAAACTAGATTTCTTTATGCTTGAAATGTAAATCTCCTTATGAAGATACATGAGCGACAATGTAACGAAAGGATGAGGGGTGCTTGCTTTCTTTTCTTATTTTATTTTATGACTTGAGTTTGCGATTTTATCCACACTTAGGATTTTAATAAAATAACTCATTCTTATTTTACTCATCATTTTCTACATGTTATACATTGTGAATGGGTAAATTGAGCGTCTATTGCGTGTTAGGGATTATGTGCATACGAGCAACGCATTGCTTGTTTTATAGAGGGTTCGAACTGACTTTGTTCTCTTGAACTACTCATATTCATCATCATTTACATTGACTAACCCACCAAGAAGGTTCAATGAGTCAGTTCATCTAAAGCTAGATGATCTTCGTGATACACTAATACAATTGGGGAAACATCTTGAAGACCTCACAACAGAAGTCGAAACCTATGCGACAATTGAACCCCTTAATCCGAAAAGCTTGCGAGAAGAAAGAGAAAGGGTAAGCAGGGCATTCATGGACGGTTGGAAAGCTGCAGAAAGGTCCGTTCAGAACAAGAGTCATGCAAGCACGTCAAACTCAAGGACAAAATGCTCATCAAGAGAACCCATTTATCTCCTAAACAAAGTCAACCATCATCACAAGAAAGGAGTGCCACTACTGCTCCACCTTGTAGAAAATCTGACGACTTGGGGATGTCATTGTCGAAGGCCTTAAGGAACTTGTTGCAGAAGAAGTTGATTCAAACGTTAACACCAGAACCCGGGATAAAAGTAATGGGCAAGTTCGTAAATGAGTGGTGCAGATATCACTAGACTAGAGGGCATTCTACTAATTGTTGTTTCCCTCTCAAACAGAAGTTTTAAGATCTGATCGACGCTAAGATCATCCCAGTACCTAAGGTTAAAATCAATTGATGACGTCACAGACAACGAGGAGGAAGATCCGTACTTGACGAAACATGCATTCACTAAGAACAATTCGAACTTAAAATCTATCATTTCTGAATTTCATTCACATGCAGGACATTATCTTGATAATTCTAAGTCTCTAGGCACCTTGAAAAATGTTTTTTAACAATGAAGAAGAAACTTTTGATTATATGTCCTCCGATGAAACATTTAAATCAAAAATGACCTATGAGATGAGACAATATCTAGATAAACAAAATGAGAATTTTTCCACTGCAGAAGAAACAATGGAAATAAATCTTAACACAGAAGAAGATCCTCAGATTGTTTTAATCGGAAAAAGTTTAAATGATTTAGAACGTGAAAATCTGATTAAACTTTTAAAAGCAAACAAAGATGTTTTTGCATGGTCCTATAAAGATATGCCAGGCATTGATCCAGAAATCATCCAACACCGCATACCACTTTATGAAGACGCGAAACCGGTGAAGCAGAAGCTCCGAAGAATGAAAGCAGACATCGTGGACAAGATCAAAGAGGAAGTTCAGAAACAGCTCGACGCAGGATTCCTCGAAGTGGTAGATTACCCAAAATGGATCGCCAATGTAGTCCTAGTCGCAAAGAAAGATGGAAAGATCCGAGTGTGTGTAGAATATCAGGATCTCAACAAAGCAAGCCCTAAAGACAACTTTCCACTACCACACATCGACGTGCTAGTGGATCATGCAGCAGGCCATCAACTCCTATCATTCATGGACGGATTCTCAGGCTACAACCAAGTACTGATGGCTCCTGAAGACAAAGAGAAGACAACGTTCATCACAGAAGTCGGAACATTTTGTTATCGAGTCATGCCTTTCGGGCTGAAGAACGCAGGAGCAACGTATCAACGAGCTGCCACGATGATTCTTCACGATATGATCCACAAGGAGGTAGAAGTCTATGTCGATGATATGATTGTCAAATCAAAAGATCGAGAAGGGAACATCCAAAATCTTGACAAATTCTTACAACGCATCAGGAAGTTCCAACTTAGGCTCAACCCAAAGAAGTGCACATTTGGAGTGACAGCAGGAAAGATGCTAGGCTTCTTAATCACGCAAAGAGGAATTGAGGTTGATCCGAGCAATATAGAAGCGATCACGGCAATGCCACCTCCACGAAGCGAGAAAGAAGTGCGAGGCTTTCTAGGAAAGATCCAGTATATAAGTCGATTCATAAACAAGTTGACTATGACATGTGATCCTTTGTTTAAACTTTTAAGGAAAAATGAAAGATTCGTTTGGGATGATGCTTGTCAGAACGCATTCGAGAAGATAAAAGGATACCTCAAGAATCCTCCCATTCTGATGCCGCCAAGACCAGGCATACCGCTAATCCTATACTTCACAGTCACGGAAAACGCAATGGGTAGTCTACTAGCCCAAGAAAACGAGGAAAAGATGGAAGTCGCAGTCTACTACATAAGCAAGCGCATGACGGGCTACGAACTTAATTACTCGCCAGTAGAAAAGGTGTGTTGGGCTCTAGCTTGGGTCACTAAGAGGCTAAGGCATTACATGCAAGCCCACACAGTCAAGTTAGTATCAAGACTCGATCCAATTCGTCATTTATTCCAGAAAACGCTTTTGTCTCCGAGGTTAGCTAAGTGGATGATGATGATATCAGAGTACGACATCGTATACACAATTCAGAAATCTATCAAGGGGAGCGTTGTAGCAGATTTTCTCGCAGACCAACCAATCGAAGTTGAAGACGAAGAGGAGTTAGCATTCCCAGACGACGAAGTGATGACTATTAACCCTACAACATGGAAGCTATTATTCGATGGAGCTTCAGGAAAACAAGGTTATGGCATCGGGATACTACTCATCGATCCTATGGGAACATACAACCCAATCTCAGTCAAGCTCGAATATCAAGTGACTAACAATGAGGCAGAGTATGAAGCGTGCATCTCTGGCTTGAAGATTGCTCATGAAAAAGGAGCGAGACGTCTAGAAGTAGTAGGAGACTCAAACTTAGTCATTTCACAAGCTAATGGTGAATGGCAAGTCAAAGGAGACAACCTCAAACCCTACCATCAACACTTATCGACTCTAATAGAAAAGTTTGAACATGTAACATTCACACATGCTCCGAGAAGTCAAAATCGATTCGCAGACGCTTTGGCCACGTTAGCAGCCATGACGCAAATTCCAGAAGGAATCAAAATCAAGCCTTTGAAGATTCGTCAGAAACAGAAACGAGACTTCGAGAAGAGGACGATTGCCAACACCGAAGTGACGCCCAAACCTTGGTTCGAACCTCTACAGAAGTACGTTGAGCATGGAGAGTATCCTTCACACTTCCAAAAGAAAGAGAGGAGAGCTCTACGCCAATACGCAACCAACTACGTGCTACTCACAGGAAAGCTATATCGACGCTCCTTTGACGGTCAGAACATGTTATGCATCGACCAACCTCAAGCATCACAGATCATGGAGGAAGTACATGCAGGAACATGTGGCCCACACATGAACGGATCAGCACTCGCTAAGAAGATCCTTCGCTTTGGCTATTATTGGCAGAATATGGAACAAGAATGTGTAGAATATGTTAAGAAGTGTCATCAATGTCAAGTTTACGCGAACTTGAAGCACACCCCAGCATCTCTACTTTACAACATGACTTCACCATGGCCATTCTCGATATGGGGAATAGATATCATCGGGGAAATTTATCCTCACGCTTCAAACGGACACGAATTCATCCTGGTGGCTATCGATTATTTCACCAAGTGGGTCGAAGCTCAATCATATAAGGTTCTCAAGTCATCACATGTTGCCAAGTTCATACGAAACAACATCATTGCACGTTATGGAGTTCCTCATGCTTTGATCTCAGACAATGGTGGACACTTCCGGGGAGAAGTACTCAAAGTACTAGATGAATACATGATTGAACACCACAAATCCTCACCTTATCGTCCTCAAACGAACGGCGCAGTAGAGGCAGCGAACAAGAACATCATCACTATCATCAAGAAGATGACTCAGACATACAAGGATTGGCACGAGAAGCTTCCATACGCTTTATGGGGATATAGAACAACCATTCGAACGTCAACGGGAGAAACGCCATTTGCATTGGTCTACGGAATGGATGCAGTGCAACCTATCGAAATCGAAGTTCCTACTTTAAGAGTTTTACTCGAGACACAAGTAGTGGAGGAAGATTGGTGTAAGTCACGGTACAATCAGCTAGCCCTTATGGAAGACAAGAGGTTAAACGCATTATGTCACACGCAAGCATACCAAAGAAGAATGACCAGAGCTTTCAACAAGAAGGTGAAACCTAGGAACATTCAAGAAGGCGATTTAGTTCTAAAGAAGAACTTACGGATACTAGACCCTAGAGGGAAATTCCAAACACCATGGGAAGGACCCTACCTCGTCAAGAAAGTCTTTTCAGGTGGCGCCACGAGATTGACCACCTTGGATGGAGAAGAACTCTCAGCACCCTTCAATGTCGACATGCTCAAAAGATACTTCATCTAAAGCATGCGTGTTGAATCACATACAACCAAAGTTCATAACTCACAAGTTGTGAACTACGTCAGACCTGATCTCTCTCGAGAGTACGTAGGCAACCCATCCAGGGTGCGGTCACCACTATCAATTATCGACAGAAATTGATAGACATTTCGCATTACATGCATTCGTTACACATACATCAAAGTTCATAACTTCACAAGTTGTGAACTACGTAAGACCTGATCTCTCTCGAGAGTACGTAGGCAACCCATCCAGGGTGCGGTCACCACTATCAATTATCGATAGAAATTGATAGACATTTCACATTACATGCATTCATTACATACATCAAAGTTCATAACTTCACAAGTTGTGAACTACGTGAGACCTGATCTCTCTCGAGAGTACGTAGGCAACCCATCTAGGGTGCGGTCACCACTGTCAATTATCGAAAGAAGTTGATAGACATTTCATTTCACAACACATTGCATACATTCATTGCATATACACTAAAAAGGGAGTTAATCACACTTTGAGTTGGCTCCCAAACCAAAAACTCCTAGTCAACACTAGGGGCATTTTTATTAAAATAAAAATGACCACAAGATCCTCACAAAGTCCCACTTGAGAAAATATAACGCCCAAAGCTAAAGTATTTTTCTCTTCGACTTATGATCTCAAAAGATTTTCAAAACATTCACACATACACAAACATTTTTCACAAGCATGTGCATGGAACTACGTTGGACCTGAATTCCCCTAGCTATGGGATACGTAGGCAGCTTGTATGAGCCCGGTCCTAAACATTTTCAAAAATCAAACCCTGTATCGACACTAAGGGCATTTTATGAAAATGAAATGATTGAAAGATCCCCAAAGAGTTAAAACCAACGAGAAATTGGGATCACAAATCTATCCAAAACAATCAAACCTCCTGTGTCGAAACTAGGGGCATTTGTGGAAGATAAAAAAAAAAGATAGACCCCTGATTTGTTTTTTATAATGCCAAGCGAACTGATGAGCGAGTGCAAGAAATAAGTAGGGATGCGGGAAAATACGTTTCTCCCCCAATGGATGTCTCTTGACGAACTAATGTAACTTGTGGAATCCGAGTAAAGCGCTTCGCAAATGGATCTACCTCGAGCCTAGACGAAAGCTTAAACTACTGATGTTTAAGAGAGAGCTCATAAAAAGATGAATGCCCAAACTCGGAACCATGTCATCAACAAAGGCGATGTCTCGTCTCAATTGGAGGTCAAGTGCCAAAGATCTAAGACCTCAAGAAAAGTAAAATCAATTAAACAAAGACTGTGTTGGTTGAGATATGAAATACAATATTGTTGTTCATTTAGATTCTATCTAATTGCTAAGCAAGAACAAAGTGTTTGAATCTATCAGATACACCCCGGTCATAAAGAAAAGAGGCCGAATAAAATAGAAAAATACTCGTAGAGGTTGAGATATTGAAATCACCATTTGTTGTTCATCTAGACTCTTGTCTAAATTGCCAATGCAAGAACAAGAGTGTACCGATTCTATTAAATATACCCTGAGTATAAAAGAGCCCAAGGCCATAGAATCTTAAGCACACTGACCTCCGAATTTGAGAAGAGAGGCTCAACCTCATGACGCGTGGTTGAAAGATTAAGCATTCGAGCGAACAAATCCCTCGAAAAACTCAGGGCAAAACGTCTCGGCGAAAGACAAGTCCCCAAAAGTGACAGCATGAATCTCGAAGAACATCGATTACATGTGGTTTCCTCTCGACACACTCTAAGGAAGAAAGTATGGAACCGATTCTTGAAAGTATTTCAAGACCGTTGAAGAAGACGCTAGTGCTTTAAAAATTAAGGAAGTCTAACTTCGAACTTAATCACTAATCAGAATTGTGATTAAAAAGTATTTCGCTAAACTGACCAACGATACTCAAATCCATATAATCACTAAGCAGAATTGTGATTAAAAAGTGTTTCGCTAAACTGACCAGCGGTACTTAAATCTATATAATCACTAAGCAAAATTGTGATTAAATAGTATTTCGCTAAACTGACCAGCGATACTCAAATCCATATAATCACTAAGCAGAATTGTGATTAAAAAGTGTTTCGCTAAACTGACCAGCGGCACTTAAATCTACATAATCACTAAGCAGAATTGTGATTAAATAGTATTCGCTAAACTGACCAGCAATACTTAAATCTATATAATCACTAAGCAGAATTGTGATTAAATAGTATTTCGCTAAGCAGAATTGTGATTAAAAAGTGTTTCGCTAAACTGACCAGCGGCACTTAAATCTACATAATCACTAAGCAGAATTGTGATTAAAAAGTGTTTCGCTAAACTGATCAGCGGCATATAAATCTATATAATCACTAAGCAGAATTGTGATTAAAAAGTATTTCGCTAAACTGACCAGCGATACTCAAATCCATATAATCACTAAGCAGAATTGTGATTAAAAAGTGTTTCGCTAAACTGACCAGCGGCACTTAAATCTATTAAATCACTAAGCAGAATTGTGATTAAATAGTATTTCGCTAAACTGACCAGCGATACTCAAATCCATATAATCACTAAGCAGAATTGTGATTAAAAAGTGTTTAGCTAAACTGACCAGCGGCACTTAAATCTACATAATCACTAAGCAGAATTGTGATTAAAAAGTGTTTCGCTAAACTGATCAGCGGCATATAAATCTATATAATCACTAAGCAGAATTGTGATTAAAAAGTATTTCGCTAAACTGACCAGCGATACTCAAATCCATATAATCACTAAGCAGAATTGTGATTAAAAAGTGTTTCGCTAAACTGACCAGCGGCACTTAAATCTATTAAATCACTAAGCAGAATTGTGATTAAATAGTATTTCGCTAAACTGACCAGCGATACTCAAATCCATATAATCACTAAGCAGAATTGTGATTAAAAAGTGTTTAGCTAAACTGACCAGCGGCACTTAAATCTACATAATCACTAAGCAGAATTGTGATTAAGTAGTATTCGCTAAACTGACCAGCAATACTTAAATCTATATAATCACTAAGCAGAATTGTGATTAAATAGTATTTCGCTAAACTGACCAGCGATACTTAAATCTATATAATCACTAAGCAGAATTGTGATTAAATAGTATTTCGCTAAACTGACCAGCGATACTCAAATCCATATAGTCACTAAGCAGAATTGTGATTAAAAAGTATTTCGCTAAACTGACCAGCGATATTTAAATCTATAATAATCACTAAGTAGAGTTGTGATTAAATAGTGTTTCGCTAAAAAAATACAATCAGCAAACTAAGTCAAGATGTGTACTCATGTACAATCCAAAGACTAGACGAGGTGTGTAGAAATATGGTCGAAACCACCAGGCTCGATCTACACGATCGATAAATCAGGAGCGATGCATATTCTAAACAAAGGTGAATCGTCAACGAGTGGATGATAAACCGACTTTGAAGAATGAAGGGTAAATTACACGGGTCTCCCGAGAGACTCGTCAGGTTTGTTCTCTTTTCATTCAAGGAAGCCAAAAATAAACTATAAATTGGGTGTTTTCAAAACGCAGTGCCTATTTTCAAGCTTGGACATGCATTTTTCTAAACCGAGTGTTTTCTACAAATTTTGTCCAAGAGGGGCATTCTGTAGACACTCATTTTTCACACCTAATTTTATAGTTTATGCTTTTCATAAATCTGAGTCTATAAAATTTTCTCGAATTCATTTACGGACTCATTGCATGATTTATATTAAAGACGATTATTTTTAGAACAATTGAGTTTTTGAAAATAATTGATTTTGGATTTCTTAATAAAGTTAAGGTAGTAATTTGTCTATGTTACAACACTTAGAGAAGTTATTATACTTAAAATATTCAAGGTTTTATTTAATTAATTACCTTGGGTATTTATAAAAAATAAAAATTAAAAAAATTATTTACAAAATATATATTATCGTTTTTTTTATAAAATTTTGTTAGGTATATTTTGTTTTCTTTTAATTAGATTAGTTTGTTAGATTAGTTTGTTTTGATTTTGATTAAGTTAGTTAGTATTTTATTATAATTATAATTGTTCCTTAGAAATAGGAATAATTAATAATATTATAATTGCTTTTTTTTAATTGTTTGTTTTAATTTTATTTCTTTTGTAGGATAAAGGGAAATGGGTCAATCCAAGATCCACATGCAAGATCCGGATCAGATTTGTGAATAGAGATAGGAAGATCCAAATCAAAGGCAAATCAACCCGAAGTAAGGCCAAGGAAAGGATCCAATTGACGGATCCGACCGGTCACCCGACTAATGGACCGATCCATGCCCAAGATTCGACCCATGAAATCAAATGTTAAAAGAGTTAGGTGAAGGCAACGGTCATCTTCTTGATGGTGACAATTACAAATCTTGAAATGAAAGATTCTATCATGTGCGGTCAAAAGAAAATAAAAGAAGTTGCTAAAATAAAGAAAGAAGTTGTCAAAGGAAGAATAATTCAGCCGTCGTTGGAGAAGCATGAAGGCTTGGTCATTTTTAATTAAAAATTAAAATGACCAAGTATTACATCATTTATTAAATAAAGATTAAATCCCATTGGATTGAAAACTTGATTTAGTGACATGTCAAGTGGAGATTGCTCCATTATTTTAAACATTTGTAAATGTTTAAAATAGTTTTCTTTCCAACGGTCAAGTTTGTTAAATGGGCCTTTGGGCCCTAGGGTTTCATAGCTTGGCCTATAAATACCCCTCTTAACACCCTAGCAAGGAGGGAACTTTCGACCTTCAATCTTCACCTTCTTCTCTCTCTTTACACATTAGAGGCTGCCGAATTAGACCCTACTTTTCTAAAAAACCTAAGCAAGAGTACCAACTAGATTTGTTGAGTCACAAGTCTCT
Organism: Impatiens glandulifera; assembly: GCF_907164915.1. Taxonomy (NCBI): domain Eukaryota; kingdom Viridiplantae; phylum Streptophyta; class Magnoliopsida; order Ericales; family Balsaminaceae; genus Impatiens; species Impatiens glandulifera. The sequence goes on from NC_061868.1 coordinate 23,730,118, forward strand.
TGATTAGGGTTTTCATTTTTTTGCAAGGATATAAAGAGTAACCCTTTGTAAGCTCTTTTTCCTTTCTTTTGTTTATTTAAATTTGAATTTGAATTTTACTTTCATTTGATTTTTATTTTCTTTGTACTTTATATTATGCATGATTTCCTTTAAATTTATTGTTTTGATAGGCGTGTAGGTTTTATTTATGTACCTTAATCATGTAAATAAGTAGAATAGAAATAACATGTAAATAAATAAATAAAAAAGTTTTCAAAAACACTACCAAAATAAAAAAAATGTAAAATTTGCCTTATTTTGTATAGTTGATTTTTTTATTCTTTTAAGTAACGAGATCTAAGGTTATTTTTTATTTTTATTTTTATTTTATTTTATTTATTTTATAATCCTTAGTATTAAGATTTAGTATGGTAGGATCCAAAATGTCTAAAATGTAAAGTATAATAATATTTTTTTTAAGGGCCAAAATTGTTAAAGTAGAGACTGTTTTTTAACAGGCATGTGAGACATAGCGCCAAAAGCCCTTTTTCACGTGTAACCAAGCACCGAACCTTTAAAGAATTTCTTTTTCAAAGGCGTTATTGTTTTACATGCCAAATAATTTATTTTCCTAGTTTTATAAAAATTTAGGTGGCGACTCTTTGGTCACAAACTGGTTTTTAAACAATTCACCAATTTGATTTTATTTCAATTTTGTTTAAGAGATTTTTATATGTTATATTTATTTCTTAAAAGTCAAGAAAATCATTTTGGGGCAAACGTTTTCAAACGCGTACAAGGCCAAGAGGGGCAGTTATCAAGGGAGGGAGTTTCATGGTCCAGCAACGAAGAGGCCTTTTAATCCGTCATTCAATCGAAATGCCTTGCCCCAGTCATCCTATAATCAGGCTACTACTTCCCAACATTCTCAACAGCCAAGGAACTTCTTCAACAACAACAACAATAATAACCAAAGATTTTCTCAAAGGTCCCAACAGTCACAACAGTCAAAGAGGGTTCAACCAGCTGGATCAGTATCTTCAGCCAAATCTTCCAACACTCCAATTCCAGTATGTACCATCTGTGGGAAGACTCATATAGGGAGCTGTATGCAAGGGTCCAATATTTGTTTTATATGTAAGCAGCGAGGGCACTTCCAAAGAGACTGTCCCAAGAAGAATGAGGTTGCACCAGGGAGGGTTTTCTCGATGACAAGGGAGGAGGCCGACCCTAAGACCACGATCATTACGGGTAATCTTCTAATAGCAAATATTTTAGCCAACACTTTGATAGACACTGGAGCAACACATTCCTTTATTACTGCATGTTTTGTTCAAAAAGCTGGTTTAAAACCTGAGGAGTCTTTGATGGCATATAGCATATCAATTCCTTCAGGCTCTCACCTGAATTCTAATAAGATTATTAAGGCATGTCCAGTTTATAATCAGAACCATAAGATGTTAGCAGATCTTGTTGTAGTAGATATGGTAGGATTTGATGTGATCCTAGGTATGGACTGGTTATTCCGACATGAGGCGCAGATTAATTGTAATAAGAAGACAGTGGTGCTAACAGATCAGTATGGGAAGACCTTTCTGTTTCGTACAAGTCCAGATTTTAAGAGGCAGCAACTGTTTTTGGAAAGAGCCACTAGGGTGATGTCTTATAGTTGTGCTATGGTAGTTGGGCAGAAACTTAAGTTGGAAGATATTGAAGTAGTGGGAGATTTCCCTAGTGTATTTCCGGATGATATTTCAAGTTTGCCGCCAAAACGTGATGTGGAGTTCTCTATAACATTGAAGCCAGGGACACTGCCAATTTCAAAGGCGCCTTATCGTTTAGCTCCTACAGAAATGAAAGAGCTGAAAGATCAATTGCAAGATTATTTGGACAAGGGTTTTATCCGCCCAAGTGTGTCTTCATGGGGTGCACCAGTCCTTCTTGTTAATAAGAAAGATGGGTCCAAAAGGTTGTGTATTGATTATAGAGAGTTGAACAAGGTGACAGTTCAGAACAAGTATCCCTTGCCCAGAATTGATGACCTGTTTGATCAACTTCAAGGTGCTGTGGTGTTTTCCAAGATTGATCTGCGTTCTGGGTATCATCAGTTGAGAATCAAGGAAGAAGATGTAAAGATAACCGCATTCCGAACCCGCTATGGGCATTATGAGTTCTTGGTTCTGCCGTTTGGACTAACCAATGCACCAGCTGTGTTCATGGAGCTGATGCATAAGGTATTCCATTCGTATCAGTTTGTGGTGGTTTTCTTAGATGATATATTAATCTATTCGCGTTCGGAGGAAGAGCATAGGCAACACTTGGCTATAGTTTTGCAAGTCTTAAAAGAAAATCAGCTGTTTGCTAAGTTAAGTAAGTGTGATTTCTGGCTCAAACAGATTGCTTTCTTGGGGCATATTATTTCAGCAAAGGGGTTGGAAGTTGACCCATCAAAGGTGGAAACAGTCAAGGAGTGGGCGACGCCAAAGAATATGACTGAGGTGAGGAGCTTTCTTGGATTAGCAGGCTATTATAGGAGGTTCATCAAGGGCTTCTCCAAGATAGCCCTGCCTCTTACAACTCTAACGCGCAAGAATGTGAAATTTGTGTGGTCTGATGAATGCGAGACAAGTTTTAATAAGTTAAAGCGGTGCCTGATTTCTGCCCCAGTGCTTACCATTCCAGAAGGAGTAGGCAACTTTGTGGTTTGCACAGATGCATCAAAGTGTGGTCTAGGAGCTGTTCTTATGCAAAACGGGAATGTAGTGGCTTATGCTTCAAGACAACTGAAGATTCATGAAAGAAATTATCCCACCCATGACTTGGAATTAGCTGCTGTAGTCTTTGCTCTTAAAATCTGGAGGCATTATCTTTATGGTGAGAAGTCTCAAATATTCACGGATCATCAAAGTTTGAAATATTTATTTTCTCAAAAGGAGTTGAATATGAGGCAGCGGCGTTGGCTGGAGCTGGTTAAAGATTATGATTGTGAAATCGTTTATCAACCGGGGAGGGTCAATGTTGTAGCTGATGCCTTAAGCCGTAAGTCTGGTTCGCTTAATCAAATTACCACCCAGTCTGACCTAATTCAAGAGTTTGAAAGATTAGAGTTGGCTGTGATTGAGCCAAGGCAGGAGTGCATTCTTGCAACTCTAGCCATTGTTCCTGATCCTGTGGAAAGAATTAGGATGGGACAAGCTGATGACCCACAACTCACATTATGGAAGCAAAGAGATGAGAAGCGAGAGACACCTTTGTATAGCACGAGGAATAATCTGGTGTATCACAGGAATCGATTATGGGTACCTTCAGTAGGTCCTTTAAGGCAAGAATTATTGGTTGAAGCACACACTACTCCATATTCTATTCATCCAGGGAGCACCAAAATGTTCAAAGATCTACAGATGTTGTATTGGTGGCCGGGTATGAAGAGGGATATCATCAAGTATGTTAGTGAGTGCTTAACTTGCCAGCAAGTTAAGGTGGGGCGTCAAAGGCCTTCTGGACTTCTTTGCCCACTGCCCATACCTGTTTCGAAATGGGATGATATTGCTATGGACTCTGTGGTTGGGTTACCTTTGACCTTAAGGAAAATGAATGCCATCTGGGTAATAGTTGATCGTCTTACTAAGTCAGCACACTTTCTTCCGGTAAAGACAACTTTTTCAATGAATCAATACGCAGAGCTGTACTTACAAGAGATCGTTAGACTCCACGGCATTCCGACCAGAATCGTGTCCGACCGAGACCCTCGTTTTACCTCTCACTTCTGGGAAAGCTTGCACAAAGGTTTGGGGACAAAGCTAGCATTCAGTACTACCTTTCACCCCAAACAGATGGCCAATCTGAAAGAGTAATCCAAATCCTAGAAGATCTCCTAAGGGCATGCCTTATTGATTTTGGTGGTGATTGGGAATCCAGGCTGCCATTGGTAGAGTTTGCCTACAACAACAGTTATCAATCTTCTATTGGCATGGCACCATTTGAAGCTCTCTATGGGAAGAAGTGTAGAACTCCTCTGTATTGGGATGAAGTTGGGGAAAGGGTGTTAATAGGGCCTGAGATCGTTTCCAACACAGTTTCCTTAGTCAGCAAGATCAGGGAAAGGTTGTTAACCGCTCAAAGTCGGCAGAAGAGTTATGCAGATAAGAAGCGCCGGGACATTATCTTCAACAAAGGCGACCATGTGTTTCTTAAGGTATCTCCTTGCAAGGGTATCATTCGGTTTGGAAAGAAGGGAAAATTGAATCCAAGATATATAGGGCCTTTCGAGATTCTTGAGGCAGTTGGTGAAGTTGCATATAGATTAGCATTGCCTCCGAGCCTTTCTGCTGTTCACAATGTCTTTCATGTGTCCAACTTGAGGAAGTACATTCCTAATGCCAACCATGTGATTCAGTATGAAGAAGTTCAGTTAGCAAAAGATCTATCTTATGAGGAGAGACCAACCCAGATCCTGGCTAGGCAAACCAGGAAGTTAAGAAATAAAGAAGTAATTATGGTCAAGGTGCTTTGGCACAACAGTTCAATAGAAGAGGCCACCTGGGAAGTAGAACAGGATATGCAGCAGAACTATCCTGAACTGTTCCGTAAGTAAATTTCGAGGTCGAAATTTTTATAAGTAGGGTAGAATTGTTATGTCCAAACTCATCTTTTTCTGTTAGGAAAGTCTAGTAGGGTCAAGGGTGCAATTCTGGAATTGTTCACCCTTATGTATTTATTTATGGGTCATTTTAGGAAGAGACTTGTATTATTATTACTAGGGTCTGAAATATAAAAAGGCTGTGCTAGTTATATTATGGGACAGTTTGTAGGAATAACTATAATAGAAGAGGTTCACACTTAATACTTAGGAATAGACTTGTTGCTAATATTATGAATTGGAATAAAATTGCTATTTGTTAAATTATAAATATAGCCAGAATGTGTAATGGACATGGTGTACTAGAGGATTTTATTTTTACTTAGCCAATTTTTAATAAAATCAGCAAGTGGCATGGACCCATGTGAAGGGACCCACTAGAATAATTAGGATAAGTTTAATCCTAATTAATTCCCTCATTAGTCAATAATTAAACCAACTTGCCTATTAATTAATTTGGACACATGGCATCCTAAAAACACCCCACAATAGCCATTTGCATGCTTTCCATTTAGCCTAGCTGCATGCAATCCACCTTGCATATCAGCCCTTTAAATATAACCCTTAGCCATTTATTTTCTTCCTTAGCAAATTTCAATTTCTCTCTCTATAAGCCAAAATTAGGATCTTTGAAGAGAAGCAAGAGCAACCCTAACCAAGACTATCTTCTTATCCAATTTCGAAATTAAGGCAAGTTTTTCTCAAAATCACTCTTAAAACCCACACATAGCTATTTATATCAAGTACTTTCTGCCCAGATTTTATATATGTTTGAAATATATGTTTTTATGGCTTAACATGGGTTTTATGGACCAATCTGGTTTATAAACATACTGTTTTATCAAGCATAACAATAGTCATCATCTTTTCCAGAAAATACTAGGGTTTCTTGAATTGTTAAGTATAAACTTTTATAAAACAGAAACCCTTAAGTTTTATGCATACATGGGCACATACTATGATGGATGAATGAGTATTGACGGATAAGGGAGGAGGCTGGCTGGCATGAGCTCTAGTCAGCCAATTCCACATGTACTGGCTGAATTATTAATGGGAACAGAATATTTAGCATGAGCTCTATTTATTGCTGCCCAACCCAAAGACGGTCCAAACAGGTTTAGGACTTTTAGGGATGGACTCCTAATTGTTCCTTTTCCAAATACGGCTCAAACAGACTCCTAGCCTTCAGGATCAGCTCTGAATGGTGTAGGGTCAAACATGGCTCAAGATGTTACTGTATAGGCCCATTAACTCATATTTTTATAAACATGCATATGGCTTTTTATGGACTGATCATCTCTTTGAAAGTATGAATCTTTTAGGCATACAACTTTCTCTTTTAAAAGCAAAGCATTTCAGCAGGTTTTACATTAATTAATTACTTGCTGAGTCTTTAGACTCATTATGTTGTGTGTGGTGTAGGTACCCAGCCTTAGCTTTTGTACACTTGAAGGAATGAGGCTTGGAGAGGTGCAAGTTGTGGGAGGAAGTGTGGAAGGAGGGACCGAGGCTGTTAGATTTACTTGTCTTTTGTATCAACACTTGGCTTTTATTTTGGGTCCTTTCTTGCTGTCTAATGTTGCATGTGTATAATACTTGTACAGAAACATGTTTGCATGATGGGTTATAGGCCATCCTTTTGTAGTACTTGTTGTTGTTGATGCAGCATGTATATATAAAATATGTTTTTGAACAGAACAGGTGTATATGGCTTCATTTAGGGCTCTTAAAGTTAAATATAGATGCATGTTGAGTAGTAGTTATTAATATATGAGCAGGGACGTCTCACGTGCAGTCTAACAGATACATAGTTAGACGTGTTGTTTAACAGATACGTAGTTAGACGTGTTGTCTAACAGATACGTAGTTAGACGTGTTGTCTAACAAATACGTAGTTAGACGTGCAGTCTAACAGATACGTAGTTATACGTGCAGTCTAATAGATACATATTTACACGTGTAGTTTAACAGATACGTAGTTAGACATGTAGTCTATTAGATACGTAGTTAGACGTGCAGTCTAACAGATACGTAGTTAAACGTACAGTGTAACAAATGCGTAGTTAGACATGCAGTCTAACAGATACGTAGATAGACGTGCAGTTTAACAAATACGTAGTTAGATGATACGTAGTTAGACGTGCAATCTAACAGATATGTAGTTAGACGTATAGTCTAACAGACGTAGTTAGACGTGCAATCTAACAGACATAGTTAGACGTGCAATCTAACAGATACGTAGTTAGACGTACAGTCTAACAGATACGTAGTTAGACGTGTAGTCTAATAGATACGTAGTTAGACGTGGAGTCAAACAAACATTATTAGATGTGTAGTCTAACTCCATTAGACTTTGCGGTCTATGGATCTCGCTATTAGACGTTGACGTCTATCTCACTTAGAATTGGTGGTCTAGTGGAGCATGTCTAATGCCTCTCTTCAACAGCCGTTTGAAGTTAGCATACGTCTACCCATGTTCAACTAGTTGTACGCTACTCCTGCTCCACTCATCCGTGCAGTCCGGTACGCTAGCTATTTGTATCCAATGAATGAACCCCACGTACGTGAATATTCCTCCCACTACTTGTTTAGTAAATGATAGTTCCAGAAGTATATCCGATGCATTACCAGTTTGGTACGTCCACGATCTATGTGCATAGAGCCCGTTGTACGCTTGTACTATGGAGGCTTTCCAATGGGCGCTTGCCACGTGCCCATCTAGAAGATTCGGCCGTTGGTGTCCTGACTTTATATATAGATCCTTAAGGACAATGGTCGACGTACCGGTCTTACCAGCCTTACCTGCTATCAATATTATTCTCTTGCACTTACTAATTTGTACATCATCTTCAAGTTCAAGAGAGAATTAAAATCTGTCTAGCTGAGAAATATTCTGAAACATATTTTAAGTTGAATAGAGTTTGTTATGTTCAATAGAGTGTTAACTAGCCAGTAAACTGTATTTGATTCAAAGAAGAATAGTGAAATCCTTCCAGTTGTTGGAAGAAGGAGTGACGTAGGAGAGTTTGTTCCGAACATCCATAAACAACTTGTTGTGTCTTTTACATTCTGTTTTTCCTTCTCTCATTCGTTCGAAGCTTCAAACCTGAGCAAACAGTTCCGCACTTGAATTGTTTCAAGAGTTTGCAATGGTTTGTGAAGAATGGAAAATGATATTAATCCCTAACATGATTTTTATCAAACCGTTTTCTAGAAGTTGTCATTAATAGTAAGACCCCTATCTCTATTGATTACACCGTTCCTATCACAATGTTCATCATCTTCAACCGAGTACCATGACCGATGTTATTGATGAAGGATTGAGCCCTACGATCGATGATTTTAGCCTACAATAATGGATCCCAACCGAGTTGTTTGACTTAGGACCGAGTCCTCCCTTTAGCCGAGGAACAATTTTTCTAACATAGACCGAGCCTCCTAGGTCTACGACCGAGCCGACTGAGTTTGGGACCGAGCCTCCTGAACCTAGGACAGAGCTCTCTAGTCTCTTGACCCATATGACCTGAACCAAGGTCTAGACCACCCCGGTCTTGACCGAGCCCGACTAAGCCTAGATCGGCCAAACTTAACCCAGACTCTAAGACTCTAGTAAGGCCTATTTGGTTCCTCTTTTCAAAATCTAAAATTATTTTTGTAATTTTGGAACTAGAATCCATTTTCAAATATCCCGAGAGGTAAGAAAATAATATTTTTTTATATTTTCATGATATTTCCTAAAACAATATTTTGGATAACGCCCCATTTAGAATTTATTTTTAAATTCTAATATATTTAGGTTTTGTTAAATCTAAATACCAGCGCAACAAGCACACATCCCTTCTATATAATTTTGTACAATTATTTAAACACATCATTGTTTAGGACCCCTAGACTACTAATTAAAGGTAATAAATGTTATAATTGAATTTATCATAGCCATACTTTGTTTATATTAGAAGAATTTTTACAAACCGTCCTTAGGAGGGAACACAAGATATAGCATGAAAGCTCTTTCCCAAGCATAAATAGACAACAAACCACTATTTTCAGAAACTCCGGTATAAATAAGTTTATACACGTTCATTTTATTGATTTTCATAAAATCACTTGGCGACTCTGATTTTCAAATAAATAGTCTTTTAAATAAGTTATGTTTAATTAATTTAAACCAGCAATATGCCGATAATATTGTCACGGTCATAATTGTCGCTAAAGTAACCCTTGGTCGCAGTCGAAAAAAAATTACACGTCGTTCGTTGTCGTGCAAACTTTCCATCTATGCGATCTGTGTGATCCTTGTGCCGTTTGCGTCACGATTTCATCTCTCGGTCGGAAAGGTCGTCTTTTCGCAAAAATTTACTAAATCTCCTCATTGATCTCTCGCGATTGACAATTCATACTATTCTCGGTCAAGACTAGAGTGCCTTAGGAAATCAATTTCTTTAAAATTCTACTAATTTCAAACTTATGTGTACTATAAAGTTATTAAAAACTTCGCTGACACGAATCCATCTGTGTCAACCACTTTAAATCTGACTTTTACAAACATCGTAGCTTCAACAGTACATGCAATTCTCTCTTTGTCAATAGTTGGTACAAGCCCGACCAACTCTCTTAATCGGGCAATGGGTGAATCCAACATCTGCTCCCCTAATTCTAAGACAAAGAATTCGAATGCAACTAACCTCCACAAAGGCTAAGGAGAGAATCTCACGAATATCCTCCTTCAAAATCATGGATGTCCAAAGTCAGAAGGAAAGGGTGAAGATCATACTTACGTGAGCAAAAACAATAGTAAGGATTTTGTACTCAACGTGCCAAGTATGGTTTCTACCAATAACACTCATGAGATGAATGCAAATGATAATAGATTTGTTAGTCAAATACATGCTGATAGCCTAGATTGTGATAGTCTAGGAAATGCTCTAGAAATAGATAGGAATTTCAGGAAAATAGTCTAGGAAAAAAATGCACAAGTTATTAACTCGAATTCCAATGGGAATCCAATTCAACTTGAGACTATTGAGATACCTGACTCAGACGAAGAAGCGGGGAAAATAATCCAGAAAGAATTGAAAAGAGAAAGAATTAATGTAGAAAATTTGGGTGAAATACGAAAAACGCAGAAAACGATAGGAAAACATTGGAGTTAGATGTCCTCGTCTAACTACGTTTCTCTTTAGACTACATCTAAAGGAGTTAGATGTCCTCGTCTAACTACGTTTCCTTTTAGACCGCATCAAGATGAGTTGGACGTCCTCGTCTAACTACGTTAGATGTCTAAAACAATCTACTTCAGACCGCGTCTGAAGTAGCAAAGTCTTGTAGATTTGAGCCTTCACAAAACAAATAAACAGTTTAGCTTGATCATAACTACATCATCAAAATTATGTTCCAAACCATAGGAATTCATTTGTATTCTTTTAAAGTTAATTAAACTATTTCTTTCTTAATTAACTCTTTTTTTTCTTTTTTTTAATTTTTCCCAACAATTTCCCCATTTTTGATGATGTTAAAACTAAGAAACAACAATTAAGTTGAGAACACAAGTCAAAAAGAATACGAACACAATAATTTAACCAAAGTATTCAAACATAGTTAAGGATACATAACACAAGATACTAGATTTAAGATCCTTCCCTTTTAACTCTTGGATCTGGACTTTGAAGAATCGATTCCCCAGTTAGAAGGTTATGTAGTCGAGCAATTTTTCGTCCACCGCTACCACTGCCTCTATCTCCTCCACGACCGTGGCCACCTCTATTAGATTGACAACTTCCTCGGCCACCTTGAGTGGGTTTTATTTTGGATCGAGTGCCAAGAGCGGAACTTGACCCCCATCTATTGCTTCCTTCCCCCTTTTTAACATTATCATGGTTGGAAGCAATAAGAGCTCTTTCTTTTACACTTGCAACTTCAGCATCTTCGTCAGCTTGAAAATGCCTTGCAATAGTCTCTGCTTGCTCTAGATGTTCGACTTCTGCGCTTCTTAGAGAATTGGCAACCTCCAATACTTGAGAGCGAACATGTTCAATTAAGGACCTTGTCTCGTGGTGGAGCCCTAGATTGAAGTTCTTCGATTCAGCATGATAATTAGAATGTTGTTTGTGCAGATTATTTTCCAGCTTATTGTATTGTGTGTGAAGAAGATTTATTTCATAAGTATTTCTCAAAAGATTTTTGTTTGTGACTTTTTGAGCAGCAACTATGGAAGAAACAACTTCTTTGTTTTTGCGGATCCACTTTGAAAATTTTGCAGTCTGGACGACATATCCATTAAGTTCTTCGGTAAAGTGCCCAACACATCCATAATCGTTGTGCGAAAGCTTGCATCTCCAGGAGAAGCTTCCTCGGACGAATGAGGAGTAGAGGATACAACATGCGAGTGTGTTGAGACAGATCTACCTGTAATGATTGCTCTAGTTCCTTATCCCGGGTGGGTTTTAAAAGAGAATTCATTATAGTCCTAAAGTTGTTTCTGACATCTTGGATCTCACCATGCAGCTGATTGACAAATCCTGAAATGTTTCAGGATTGAAGAGGAACTTCAGGAAATCCTGAAATATTTCAGGATTGAAGAGGAACTTCAGGAATATGTTCATGAAGAGACCCTCCTATCCTTACATGGAGATAAGAAACAAGTGACTGGAGGAGTGGACAGTCTTTCTTAAATGTATTTTCTTCGGATGAAGAAGAAGACTTAGTTTTTCATATTTTGTAGCTCTTTGGGAACGAGAATGTTCCCCCTCAGCATACAAAGTCTGCTCTTGATCAGATGGATTCAAGGGTTCCCCCTCAACTTGTGAAGTCGGTCCCTGTTCAGAAGACTATGAGGGTTCCCCCTCAACAGATGGAGACATTCTTTGTTCAGACGTCAGGGGAACTTTGGACGTCTCTTTTTGGATGGAAGGCGGCTACTTGGCGTCAGGGGCAGCTACTTCCTCTTCTTTGAAGATCGGAGAGTCTTGATGATCTTCAGACTAAGGTGGTGTATGATCAGCTGTAGATAAGGGACGATGCTCGCCTTGTGGAGACGGAATGTCATCAATGAAAATGACCGGCTCCTCCTTATCTAGGTAGTTGAACTCTACCCAAGATGATTCAGATAGAAAGATATCAAATCTAGAGGATCCTGTACAATGAACGTATTGGAGAACAGTTGAGAAATAGTCCTCCATGAGCAAGTCGAGGCATTTAAGAGCCTTTTTCTTTGAATTAGCATCCCTATCGAGGGAGTTGAAATTTGCTTTCCTTGCCTCGAGTTGAGGAAAAAGAGAACGACACATCCCATTTGCAACAACGAGTTCTCTTCTTTTAAGCTCTTTGTGGACACTTGTTGTTTTTTCCCATTTTAGAATACAGTTGTCCATTCTTACTAGTTTCTTCCATTCTATTACAATCTCATTGCTGGAAATAATATCATCGTATTGTGAATAGAGTTTGTAACTTATCCAAGTATCGAAGGCTTCGATCTTCTTAGCAACTTTTATCTCAACATCCTCCATGATTATGTCGAAGATTAAGTTGGCTTTAGATGTGTTTTCCGGAACCTCCTCAGCAACACCTTTTCCTTTTCTCGGAACTTCGGCTGGTTTGGGAGTAGGCACAGGTTCTCTGGAAGTAATGCCTAGAGCCCCTTTGGCTGCTCTTAATATTTCGAATGGAGGGGGAGCTTTTTGAAACACTCATTGTGGAAGCTCAGTTACAGTTCCAGTTGCTTTCTAAATAGGCGGTTCTTTAATTGTCTTAGAAATAGGCATCACAACATCCGTATGAATGGGTGCTTATTGGAAAGTAGCAGCATCAGTAGACGTAGGAAATTCTACCTGCACTGTTTTAGTCGTCATATGAGCATTACCATCAGCATCTACAGTTACTGGTTCGGTGAGGAAAACAGGCGTGTTTTCTCCTTGAATATTTTCAATAAAGACACCAATTATCTTAGCATTTGTTCCAGCAACCTGTTCCACTACGGGAACATCAACAAGAGGCACTTCGTCTAAAGGAGTGGAAAGAGTTACCTTGGTGAACGTTTTGGAGGCTTTAAACGCCTCCGTCTAATCAACAACATGAGCAGACGACTCAACCCACTTCTTCATTGGGCTGTCTGATGACGATGGCGAGATAGATGATAGAGGGACAACGACGATGGAGGCTTTCTCTTGTTTCTCCCTTTTAAGGATGAAGCCAAATTCTCCTGAGTACTTAATAAGTGCCCTCTTTTGGCTATTAGAGCTCGTAGCAGAGTGCATGACTGAAGATTTGGCCCTCTTTGCAATCGTTTTGCAGCTAGAAGTTTCTGGGCGCTTGGACCGAGTGATAGATTGACCACTCGCTTGTTAACCGAGGATTCAGGATTCAAATCCTTAGTAAGTTTCATCCTTGCCAAGGAGCCCCTCACTAAGATATCAGTAAATATTTTGCATGGGTTAAAAACGCACCCCTACTCATAGGAATTCCCAGATGCTCCAAGAGCCAGTCGAGTAAGACAGAGAAGCCCACACTTTGCTTGCTCAATGGAGAAACCATCTATTAGAGGGTTGATAATAGAGTGAACGCCCAATTGATTGGAATCCCTCTATTTATAGCCACCATGTATTCAAACTTTTGTTGGGTGTAAAGATCGAAGGACCATGTCCTTGCCTGAAGCGACTTCACGACAATGTCGTTCAGAAGGAAGAAATGGGACTTCAAGTTTTTCTTCTTCCGATTGATGTTGATCGGAGTGACGGTGTTTGAGAAAATGATCTGTATTTCTGAGATAATCTCGACTGGAATCGCAATGTCAAAGATATGACCCTCATAAAAAAGTTCGAAGAACTCTGCGAAAATGGATTCAATGAAGGAAATATTTACGCCGTTCACCGTTGCCTCGACAGAATCTCCAACCAATTTCCCTGTTTTGAAGAACTTAGGGACTTCTTCTTCATATAGAACAAAAGGGCCGCTGAGAAATTTTCTGAGGCCAGATGCCTGTAGAGATTTGAACATCCACAATATCTTGTTATTCAAGAGCATAGACCAAATCAAAATATACCTACAAGATATTGTGAGGAGAGATAATCTTTTTAGCAGTCATTTTTTAGTATGATAACAAGAGTAGACAAGCAGGATCAAGATTTCTTTTAGAGAGGAGGCAAAGATCAAACTAGGGTTTTAAGATTGCAAATAGCATACAAACCCTTTACGCATGCAAGTTGTCCTGAAATAGTATTTGAACAATCACGTGTTCAAAAGGTATCATTTAAAATAAACACGTCATTTAATTTAGAAGCCTTTTTCCCAAAAGCACTCATTATTAAATGTATTTTACCAAATTCCTAGTAATTGCAAAGTCGTGAAGTAGTTAACTGTAGGGTATATTAGTCATATTTTAAACATTGAGAGACACGTGTCTTCAAGTTATTCGAAATTTAGAATATGATTGTTTTTACTGTTTGAAGGGGAAAAATAAATGACAAAGCATATTAATGTGACAAATGTCTTTGATTGGTCTGAAGATGAGACGTCTAAAGGCACATGTAGTTAGACGTCTAACATGTCATCAACATTCCTTGTGTCTAAGTTGAATAGACATCTAGTTTAGACGGCGTCTAACTACGCGCGTCTACAAACGTCTAACATGTGTCTGTTCAGACGACGTCTAACTACGCTCATCTACAGGCGCTTTAGACGTCTATCTCACAGATAGACGTCTAACCAAGCTTAATTTGCAAGTTTCTTTAGCAAATATTCTTCTAAGTACATATCTCCTTTAGACGACTGATCTAATCCGATCAATTGAGACCCCCGTCTTTATACCTCTGTCTGATTAGTTTAAACATAAATAATTTTCCCTTTAATTTGTGCATGTTTTAAAAACTAAATAATTTGATGTCTACAAGACCAAAAAATTTTAAGGAAAGAAAACTTAAACTGGGGAGTGGTTTCGTGAATACGTCTGCCACTTGCTGATCATGTTAGAGCATATTCTTAGAAGAATATGTTTCCGGATTCCTCAATGCAGGTGACCTGTTGTACCTATAAAATACATATTTACAACTTGATATCCCCATTCACTTGGGTCCTCGGTCAATCAGTCTATTAAGAATCCATATTTGAATTATCTTGATAGATTTCTCATGGTGTATTGTGATTAATGTGTATGATTTAGGTTTAGCAGAATTCTTTCTGCTAGCAGCTAATTTGTTAAATTTAGAGGATGATTTTTGTTTAAAACTCCTTGACTTACTACCAGGTTTTATTTTTCCAGACTTGCTGGATGCTTCCATCCTAGGTTTCATCCAGTTTACAGTCGGCTTGACATAAATAATTTCATCCTTTAAGGTTAAGTCTTCACAGCTTGGATTAGTTCCTTTATCAGTTAAACTACCACTAACAAAGCTTATAGTCTTAAACTTGTCTTCCACTGGGTTTAACTTCTTAGTTGACTAGTCTAGGATAGCATTGTCAAATCTTAAACCGAATTTTCATCTAGCACGCCTCATCATACTTATCTGTTGTATGACTATATCTTTAAACCTTGTCCAGGAACTTACCACATATGTCAAACGTTTGTTTTCAGAGAGTAGTGTTTGAACTTTTTCCTTGAGATTCTCATTCTTGGATGAGAGCTCAACCACTTTGTTTTCAAAAACTTTTGATTCAGAAGTTCGAGATGAATAAGAGTTATCAGTTTCATATTTCATTCTTATTTCATTACAAGAGTCTGACAACTTCTTGTACTCAATGACCATGTCATTAAGTGCAACAGTTAATTCATCTCTTGTAAATTCTTCAGAAGAAAAGTCAAATACCTCTTTTTTCTTCTGCTTCCATAAAGCAAGTGACCACTTTATCATCACTATCGCTGGATGATGAATCATCTGAATCGCTTTAGGCCCACTTGACATTGCTATCAGCCGCCATGAGAGCCTTCAGCTCGTTCTTATTGTCCTTCTTCTTCTCATCTCGCTTTGGATTCTTGCACTCCGACTTGAAATGTCCTAATTTATCATAGTTAAAACACTTTAAGTTAGCCTTATAGTTTTTCTTATCATCATTGTTATTATTTGAAGAGCTTGAGTTAGAATTGCTCTTCTTCATAAATTTGCAGAATTTCTTCACGAAGAGAGCCACGACATCGCTGCTGATCTTGTGTACAATAGTCTTCACATCAGTGGAAGTGGGTGTCTCCTCATAAGTCACCAACGCCTTGGTTGCAATAGCCGATGTGGAAAACTCCTCTTCATTCCTAGAGTTTATTTCAAACTCATAGGCCTTCAGATCGGCTAGAAAGTCAAAGAGCTCCATCTTGTTGAGATCTTAAGGCTCCCTCATCTCCATCGTCTTGATATCCCACTCATTAGGCAGAGCACGCATGACTTTGATTGCAACTTCTCTGTTGTTTTAAGTCTTTCCCAAGGTTGAAAGAGTGGTGATCATCTTGCTGAATCTCCCATCAAATTCAGTCATCGTCTCTCTAGGACGCATCTTAATGTTATCAAACTGTTGTCTGGTAACCATGAGTTTGATATCTTTGGTTTGCTCGTTGCCTTCACAGAGTTGAGTCAACCTCTCCTAAATTTTTTTGGCATAGTTGCATGATATGATGTAGTTGAACATGTTTTCATCCAAAGTTTTGTAGAGAATGTCTTTGGCCATGTTGTCGTGGTTGTTCTTCCTCTTGTCTTCACTGGTCCACTCAGATATGTCCTTCTTAATCTTTATCGAGCCTTCGGTGATGACAAACCACATGTCATCATCTATGGAAGATAGATGAGCATGGCCTCTCGCCTTCCACACTACATAGTTTTCCTTTGAAACGCATCGAATCTCGAGTCACCCCGCGATATAATATTTCCCCCATATTTCTACGCGTCCGCCTCGCCGCGGCACATGCTAAGCTATAAACCGGGAGGTACTAGATCCCACGGAGGGTTACAATTGTACATAAAATATTTATGTTAGAAGAGTGATAGGGTTAGAAAATTTGGGAGAGAATGACATATAATAAAATACAGCTAATTAGTTACTCCACCCTTCTCTCTTACCGTTGTTATTAAACATATCTTAATTAATTATTTATATATATATATATTTTTATACATTCAAGTTATTAATAATTATAATATAATAAATATTCAATTAATTATTTTAATAAATACTTACTCAATCCTAATTAATTTAAAAGAATTTTACAATTAATATACAATAACATAATAAAAATTATTACAACTATCTTATTTTAAAATTATTGACGATTTTGGTGAGGACATGACGACTAGTATAATCTTATTAACTACCCCTTCTCACAAACTATGGTCTTGTCCGACATTATTTTCGTTTTAAAATTTCGTTGAGGGATTTATTTTAAATTTGTAATTATATTAGTTATATATTGATACACAAAAGTATAAATATAAAACAATATCATTAACTGGAATAATAGATAAAATGTTCATAATATAAATAAAGACATGAGTTTGAAGTACTAATTTAAAATAATTATTAAAATTTATATAAATAAATAATATGGTTAAATATGTGAATGATATTATTATTTTAATATTTTTTATTCATTTTTTATGTATGTAATCTAAAAAATTGCTTCCACATCGCTTCCATCAAGTATTGGTTTGGTTGCAGAACGAATCCAAGAAGAGAAGTTGAGGCTTGCTCTATTCTGGATCAGAAGTCCTTTTCTCCAAAGAACGCCATGTCTTTGATTCGTCGTCGCCTCAAGCCAAGAGATTTCGTCTCTTTAAGAGCTTGGTCAATGCGTTGAGCTACCTCAATTAGAGCTTAGGTTCAGTGGAAGAAAAAGAAGAGTTACATTGAAAATCCCCTACGAACTAGAAATCCGATTTAGGATTCCGTCGGAGAATTGTTCTCCATCTCGATTTCTTCTCAAGAGCACTCAACATTTTCTTCGCGAGACAACACCTTGGCTACGTCTTCGTCAAGGCTCGAAGATATCATGCAATTTCAGATGAAAAACTCTCGATTGTTTCTTCTCTGCCGACATAATTCCAAGAACATCGACATTGTCGATTGAGATTACGAAACGAGGCTAGTCCTGACCTAGCTTCTTCCTAATATAGACGTACAAACCTAACTTAACTTCTAGCAGTTGAGGTTCACAAATTCATCAAACAATTCAAACACACGACATTCAAACTTAACTTCTAGCAGTTGAGGTTCACAAATTCATCAAACAATTCAAACACACGACATTCACAAAATATCAATCATGCCTTAATTGAATAAGGGATAATCCCTTAAATACCGAAGCAAGGGGAAACTTTGAAATATTTTAATTTTGGAACATATTTTATTTCGGGTCATACACAAAATTGCAAACATCAATATTATACTCAAAATTTATAATCTTTTGAACCGGTTAATTTGAATGTACTAAGTCTCCTAAATTCCGACTATTTATGATAAATGGTATTTGGATACAAAAACAGGTCAAACAATGTTTGTATATTTTGTTCAATAGAAATATTATATACTCAAAATTCACAATATTCCAAACGGTCATTCTGAAGATATTGGATCATATGAATTCCAAATTTTCAAAAATTGGTGTTCAGATCGCTTTCAAAGAATCACTTCAAGCTAGTTTTGAAAATTACTTCTGATTTATTATTCTCCTAGTCTAATAATCAAGTATAATCATCATATTAGACCAGGTATGTTTATTGTAATTTTAGAGTGTAAAAAAGAAGTGTCTATATATTGATTATCAAGGATTATAGAAAATGTTGGAAGGGCATAGGATGCACAATTATGATGGAAGGGTTGATAGTCATCACTTCGTCGTCTGGGAATGTTAACTCCTCCTTGTCTTCAACTTTAATTGGTTGGTCTGCGAGAAAATATGCTACAACACTTCCCTTGATAGATTTTTGAACTATGTACACGATGTCGTATTCTGATATCATTATCATCCACATAGCTAATCTCGGTGATAAAAGTGTTTCTGGAATAAATGACGAATTTGATCGAGTCTTCATACCAACTTGACTGTTTGGGCTTGCATGTAATGCCTTAGCCTCTTGGTGACCCAAGCTAGAGCCCAACACACCTTTTCTACTGTTGAGTAATTAAGTTTGTATCTTGTCATGCGCTTGCTTACGTAGTAGACTGCAACTTCTGTCTTCTCCTCATTTTCTTGTGCTAGTAGTCTACCCATTGCGTTTTCTATGACTGTTAAGTATAGGATAAGTGGCACGCCTGGTCTTGGTTGCATGAGAATGAGAGGATTCTTGAGGTACCCCTTTATCTTCTCGAATGTGTTCTGACAAGCGTCATCCCAGACGAATCTTTCATTTTTCCTCAAAAGTTTAAACAAAAGATCACATGTCATAGTCAACTTGTTTATGAATCGACTTATATATTGGATCTTGCCTAGAAAGCCTCGTACTTCTTTCTCGCTTCGTGGAGGTGGAATATCCGTGATCGCTTCTATCTTACTTGGATCAACCTAAATTCCTCTTTGCGTGATTAGGAAGCCTAGCATATTTCCTGTTGTCACTCTGAATGTGCATTTCTTTGGGTTGAGCCTAAGTTGGAACTTCCTGATGCGTTGTAAAATTTTGTCAAGATTCTTGATGTGCCCTTCTCGATCCCTTGACTTGACAATCATATCATTGACATAGACTTCTACTTCTTTGTGGATCATATCTTGAAGAATCATCGTGGCAACTCGTTGATATGTTGCTCCTACGTTCTTTATCCCGAAAGGAATGACTCGATAGCAAAATGTTCCAACTTTTGTGATGAACGTTGTCTTCTCCTTATCTTTTGGAGCCATTAGTACTTGGTTGTAGTTTGAGAATCCATCCATGAATGATAAGAGTTGATGGCCTACTGCGTGATCAAATAGCACGGTGATGTGTGGCAGTGGGAAACTGTCTTTAGGGCTTGCTTTATTGAGATCTCGATAGTCTACACACACTCGGATCTTTCCATCTTTCTTCGCGACTGGCACTACATTGACGATCCACTTTGGGTAATCTACCATTTCGAGGAATCCCGCGTCGATTTGTTTCTGAACTACCTCATTGATCTTGTCCACAATGTCTCCCATCATTCTCCGGAGCTTCTTCTTTACTGATTTTGTGTCTTCGTAAAGTGATATTCGGTGTTGGATGATTTTTGGATCAATGTCTGGCATATCTTTATAAGACCATGCAAAAACATCTTTGTTCGTTTTTAAAAGTTTAGTTAGATTCTCTCGTTCTAAATCATTTAAACTTTTACTGATTAAAACAACATGAGGATATTCTTCTGTGTTAAGATTTATTTCAATTGTTTCTTCTACATTGGAAAAATTCTCCTCTTGTTTATCTAGATAATGCCTCATCTCATAGGTCATTTCTGATTTAAATGTTTCATCTAAGGACATATAATCAAAAGTTTCTTCTTCATTGTTAAAAACATTGTTCAAAGTGTCCACAGACTTAGAGTTATTAAATAAAGTTATACATGTGAATGAAATTCAGAAATAATAGATTTTAAGTTCGAATTATTTTTAGAGAAGGCATGTTTCGTCAGGTACGGATCGTCCTCCTCTCTATTCATGACGCCATCATTGTTAAAGTCCGTGTGGATCAACTATTCTGGCTTGAATGGCTCAGAAGGGCTTGTGTATGCGCCATCTTACGAGTTATTCCTTGTTCTCGGCCCATGTTTGCGGAAGATTTCGTGCATTCCCTCTAGTACGTCCTGCCAATCATCTGGTTCCCCTTGATCACGAAAGAAAAAGGAGTTTGATTGTCGTGTAAGTTTTAATTTATGTAGTGAGGTCTTCAAACTATTTCCCCAAGTGTATCAGCGTATCACGAAGATCGTCTAGCTTTAGACGGATTGGCTGATTGAACCTTCTTGGTGGGTTAGTCATCGTAAATGATGATAAATATGAGTATGTTGTGTTCAAGAGAACAAAGCCAGTTCGAACCCTTTATCAAATAAAAAAACAAGCAATGCATTGTTCGTATGCACATAATCTCTAACACGCAATAGACACTCAATTTACCCATTCGCAATACATAACATGTAGAAAAGGATGAGTAAAATAGAATCAGTCATTTTATTCAAATCCCAAGTGTTATGGATAAAATCGCAAACAAACGACATAAAATGAAAAAAAAGCACCCCTCATCCTCTCATTACAAGCTTTGCTCTCAAGAACGATAAGGTTAAAATATAGAGGGATATTCTCGTGCTGTTTTGAGTGAGTAATATTTCTTTATTCCTTTCTCATCTTTCTTGGAATTTCTTCGAGCAAGTCTTGCGTTTCTTCTCCATGCCCCAAGATCCTTTAACGTTATTGTTAATCTCTTGGCCCTCATGGCTTTAACTTTCCTTTGAACATTCAAATTCTCTCTTCGCTCCTCGATGGTGTATTTTATGGCCATGCTTACGCCTAGAATCTGAGTAACAAAGACACAAGGAAAGAAAACTAGTTATATTAGATTCTTCTTTTAACTTTTCTAGGTTTCCTTGATTTTACTCCTTTAAAGTTATTAGATTTAACTTCAAAATTTTGAAATTGTTCACATGTTTCATGGAATTTTAAAACTTTGAATGGATAAACTGAGCGCCTAGAAATATCTATATACATACATATATTTATCATATATAGTAGTCAAGTAAAGGGTTTCGTGACGTGACTTTGTTGCTCGATAGGACGAGACGAGGCAACGTCTTGATAGAATTGGCTTTTTGGCTTTTTGTTCTAAAGTTTGAATTGACTTAAGAGAGATTTGTTCCACCGACAAAGATACTATCCCAAAGGGATCTCTCGATGCAAGGGGAGATCTCAATTG
Source organism: Impatiens glandulifera (assembly GCF_907164915.1). Taxonomy (NCBI): domain Eukaryota; kingdom Viridiplantae; phylum Streptophyta; class Magnoliopsida; order Ericales; family Balsaminaceae; genus Impatiens; species Impatiens glandulifera. Next base: position 23,751,553 of record NC_061868.1, read on the forward strand.
GACATCCTCCTCACCTTTATTTAGAAATCCCTCATTTTCAATAGTAGAGAATATTTAAAAAGAAGAGAGGGTTAATCCGAGTTTTTTACTAGTGTTTTTCTCAACTCTCAAATCACACAAAAGCCTTCAAGGCATGGGTTGAGGGTGTCATCCACATTGACTACCCTTAGCACATAAAATATATATTTGTGAGCTACATTCAACGATGTATACCAACACACCTCCACGTTGGAGCTCCAAGTCTCATCCAAATAGTTAAATAATGTGATCATGGAGTATAAATCAAATCGTAAGAAAATTTAAATACTTGGCAAAAATTACTTTGGAGTCAAACGTCGAATGTCCCCAGTAGAGTCGCTAGAAAACTGTTATCGATTTTTAAAAAACATTTTTTTTTGATCGACTAGTTTGAAAGTTTTGGGACGCTTTTTAAAAGTTTTAAAAATTTTGTTTTGAAAACGTGAGAGGAATTAGTTTTAATGTTTGAAAATTTTATGTTTTAAAAACGAAGCTTTATAGACAACTTCATATTTTACCTTCCCGTTGAATCTGAGAGAGATTGAGAGTTTTTTAATGGGAAGTATGTCATAAGTCAACTTTAGCTTTTTTTAATTTTAATTAATCAGCACGACTAGAGAGTCGCCACCTAATTTTAAAAATTAGAACATTAATATAAGTGAGTTCGGCGTTTGGTTACGTGTGGGAAAGAGTTTTTTAGACTCTATGTCCCACAACGCCTCTAAGGTCTCTACTAGTTAATTTTGGTCTTTCTTTTAAAAATTCTTACGCTTTATATTTTAGATTAATCCATTTAACATTTAATGGTTGGAATTAGACAAAAAAAAATAATAAACAAATACTAAATTTGAAAATAAGAACAAATAATTCAAACATAAAGTTATCCTAAAACCAAAACTAGTCAAATTATTAATCAAAATTTAATTGGCCTAAGTATAGATTGATTTTTAAGAATATTATGAAAGTGAATTAACAATTATTTTGGAGGCTCTACAATTTTTATTTATTATTTTTTTTTTAGTCTTTTTAAATGGCCAATTCAAGGGTAATTTTAGTTTTATAAAGAGTTTTTTTCTTCGGTCAATGACCTTTTATTTACATTTAACATTATGTTTTTTTAGTTATGTTTTAGTTATTTACAAAATCATTTTATTTAACATGTTTAAGGGCACGTGAATGTGAAAAGAGAGATTCTTGTGAAAGGTGTTAAGAGGGGTAGGCAAAACTATGAAACCCTAGGGCCCAAAGGCCCATTTAACATACGTGACATAGAAAGAGAAAACTATTTTAAATATTTACAAATGTTTAAAACAATGGAGCAATCTCCACTTGACATGTAATTAAACTTAAATGTCAAGTTTTCATCCAATAGGATTTAAGCTTTTATTAATAAAGATGGTCATTAAAAAAAATGACCAAGCCTTCAGGCTTCTCTTCAACACACGTCTAAATCTTTCTTGGCTTATGTAACTTCCTTCCTGATGCGGTGCGAGTCGAAGAGGCGTTTATGCGAAAGTTGCAGCATCCGAAAATATCTCGCAAGTGTCAGATTTCGACGATTGCCTAGTGTTTTTCGGGCAGAAAAGTTTAGGGGCTCAAAATCGCATTTTTTATTAGTTTCGGGTGTTTTTTGCAATTTATTAAAAGTTGTTTATTTCTTTTGCAAGCTAGGGTTTGAGTATTTAAAGGATCTTAAAACACTTTGTTAGGGGAAGATTATTAATCAGAAAACGAGGTTTCCTCAATATCTATCGACTTTCGGTATTCGTAAGAATCAACGAATCTTGATAAAGGTTCATCCTAGCCACGCACGCTGCATCAGTTGGTATCAGTTTCCAGTCGACCCTGAGGTATGCCGCCCCGAAGACAGCCGCGCAACCCTACCCCTGGTGCTGATGATGGTGACCTTGCTGAGTTGCGACGTGAAAACGCTGAGTTTCGCCGTGATAACGACGATTTGAGGCGGCAGGTTGAATGGTTGACGCAACGGATGGATGCATCTGTGCACATGCACCACCCTGAAGATGATGTTACGATGACAGATGAAAACCCTCTCGGTGGTCTTCGGAATCGATCCCCTGAACGCTCCAATCATCGCTGGGAGCAGGCTTTCAGGGTGGACATCCCTAAGTTCGATGGTAGTCTATCACCAGAAGAGTTTATTGATTGGCTTTCTCAGGTTGAAGAGATTCTGGATTTCAAGGAAGTTCCTGCAGATCGTCGTGTACCCCTTGTTACGATCCGCTTACATGGTCGTGCACAAGCATGGTGGCAGCAGTTGAAACAGACACGTGTTCGTCATGGTAAGGCAAAGCTCACGAATTGGGACAAATTCAGGAAGCATATTAGGGCTGCGTTTCTACCATATAATTACGAACGTAACCTGTACCAGCGGTTCCAGAATCTTCGTCAGGGTTCTCGTTCCGTGGATGACTATTCCACTGAGTTTTACACCTTTGTGGCTCGTGTTGACCTGTCTGAGTCCCCTCTCCAGTTGGTTTCTCGCTATATTGGTGGCCTTCGCCTCCAGTTGCAGGATATTTTGAATATGTTTGATCCCTTGACTGTTTCTGAGGCACATCAGCGTGCTTCACAGGCTGAGAAACAGCTAGCCAGGCGCGGTTCGGGTAGCTTTGGAAAACAGGTTGTCCCCACTAGTGGCATTGGTTCTTCTTCCCAGTCGGCCCATCCCACCCCAGCCCCCCCTCGCGGCACTACAGCCCCCCCGCAGGGACGTCCTGGTGGCTTGCGTTGTTTCAATTGTGGTGAAGTTGGCCATCGCCAAGCAGAGTGTCGCAACCCAAAGTCCACCAATCGTGGTCTTTTTACTGAGGTGGATGATCCTGACTCTGCTCTTCCTTCAGATTCAGCCCCAGTGTATGATGTTTATGATGATGAGGCAGCGGAGGAGTATGTTTCTGGTGATGTTGGCCCCCTTTTGGTGATTCGTCGATCATGTTTAACCCCTCGTGCTCCTGACAACGAGTGGTTACGCAATAATCTGTTCCATTCCACTTGTACCATCGGTGGCAAAGTTTGCACCTTCATCATTGATGCTGGGAGTTGTGAGAATGTGATTTCTGAGGTTGCAGTTTCGAAGCTGGGTCTGTCCACTGAACCTCATCCCAAGCCTTATCGCTTGTCCTGGCTGAGTCAAGGTACGGATGTTACAGTTTCGAAGCGCGTACTTGTTAATTTTTCCATTGGTTCCCATTATCGTGATGCTGTATATTGTGATGTGGTTCCTATGGATGCTTGTCACCTTTTACTTGGTCGCCCTTGGCAGTTTGATCATTCTGTTATACATGATGGGCGTGCTAATACCTACACATTCTTATTTCATGGTACCAAGATTGTGTTGATGCCAAATCAGCCCAAGAAGGGTGCTGCCCCCACTCATCATGCGTCCCCCCCTGCCACCTTGTTGTCTCGGGGTCCTTTTCAGACCGCCATGGTCGAATCAGGCATGGTGTTTGCTCTATTTTGTTCGCTGATTACCTGTGGTGCTAGTTCTGAGGTGCCTATTCCAGTGCAGCCGCTGTTACAGGAGTTTGCAGATGTTTTTCCTGAGAATCTGCCTTGTGCCTTGCCTCCTTTGCGTGATATCCAGCATCACATTGACTTGGTTCCAGGTGCTGCCCTACCCAACCGTCCTCATTACCGCATGAGTCCCAAAGAACATGAAGAGTTGCGTAGACAGGTGGAGGACTTGCTGGCTAAGGGACACATTCGAGAGAGCCTTAGTCCCTGTGCTGTCCCGGCCCTTCTTACCCCAAAAAAGGATGGGTCTTGGCGTATGTGCATTGATAGTCGTGCTATCAACAAGATTACAGTGCGTTATCGGTTTCCTATTCCCCGGTTGGATGACTTGTTGGATCAGTTGGGTGGTGCTTCTGTGTTTAGCAAACTGGATCTCAAGAGTGGATACCATCAGATTCGTATTCGCATGGGTGATGAGTGGAAGACTGCCTTTAAGACTCGTGAGGGCTTATATGAGTGGCTGGTTATGCCGTTTGGTCTGTCGAATTCTCCTAGCACCTTTATGCGTGTGATGAACCAGGCTCTTCGCCCTTTCATTGGGAAGTTTGTAGTCGTTTACTTCGACGACATCTTGATTTACAGTGACAGCGAGGTAGCACACCTCTCCCATCTTCGTGAGGTGTTATCTGTTCTCCGGCGTGACAAGTTCTATGCTGCTTCCTCGAAGTGCACATTTCTTACTGATTCTACCCAGTTCCTCGGTTATGTGGTGTCTCGGGAGGGCCTGAAAGTGGACCCGAGTAAGGTACTGGCTGTCAATCAGTGGCCCCGCCCCTCTTCGATCACTGAAGTTCGCAGTTTTCATGGCTTGGCTTCCTTCTATCGGCGTTTTATTCCTCACTTCAGTAGTGTTACGGCTCCTATCACTGATTGTATGAAGGGGGTTAAGTTCTTCTAGACGGATGATGCCGAGGCTGCCTTTGTTGAGATCAAGCACCGACTCACTTCAGCCCCTATTTTGGTTCTTCCTGATTTTTCCCAGCCATTTGAACTACATTGTGATGCTTCGAAATTGGGTATTGGGGCTGTACTTAGCCAATCTGGGCGTCCTGTTGCTTATTTTAGTGAGAAACTGTCTAGCGCTAAACTTCGTTTCAGTACCTATGATATTGAGTTCTATGCTATTGTCCAGGCAGTCAAACACTGGCGTCATTATTTATTTCAGCGGGAGTTTGTCTTATATACGGATCATGATTCCCTCAAGCATCTTGGTGGTCAGGACAAGATTTCTCATCGTCATGCTTCGTGGGTCTCTTATTTACAGCAGTTTACTTTTGTGATTAAACACAAGGCTGGTGTGTCTAATCGCGTGGCTGATGCTTTGAGTCGTCGTCATGGGCTGTTGGCGGAGATGCGTGTCCATGTACCCGGCTTTGATTCGTTTGTGGACCTCTATCGTGATGATCCTTTCTTTTCTCAGGTCCTCATTCGCATCCAACAGGGGGATTCGAGGGACTTTGTCTTGGAGGATGGGTTCCTTTTCCGCGGTGTGCAGCTGTGCATTCCAGATTGCAGCCTGCGTTTGAGGATGATTCAGGAACTCCACAAAGAAGGCCATGTTGGGCGTGATCGTACCTTCCAGCTTCTTGCAGCTTCTTATTTCTGGCCTTCGATGCGCAAAGAGGTGGGGCGTTTTGTTGCTCGTTGTCGTGTTTGTCAGTTGGCTAAGGGCGCTTCGACTAATGCCGGGTTATACTTGCCTCTGCCTATTCCCACTCAACCATGGTCTGATGTCAGTATGGATTTTGTCCTTGGGCTGCCACGTACCCAGCGTGGTTCTGATTCGATTTTTGTGGTGGTTGACCGATTCTCGAAGATGGTTCATTTCATTCCCTGCAAGAAAACCTCTGATGCTGTGGCTGTTGCACAGCTTTATTTCAGGGATGTGTATCGCCTTCATGGACTTCCTGCCTCCATAGTTTCTGATCGGGACACTCGCTTTGTGAGTCACTTTTGGAGGAGTCTTTGGCGTTTGGTTAATACTCAGCTGAATTTTAGCAGTGCCTATCACCCGCAAACTGATGGCCAAACTGAAGTTGTTAATAGGTCTTTGGGGAACCTTCTGCGCAGTTTAATTGGGGATCATCCTAAGGCTTGGGATCTGAAGCTGCCTCAGGCCGAGTTTGCTCACAATCATGCTGTTAATCGCTCCACTGGTTTCAGTCCTTTCCATGTGATTTACGGGCTGTCTCCGCGTGCTCCTCTTGATTTGTTAGCGCTGCCCAGCAAGGTGCGTCCTCATTCCACTGCTGCGGATTTTGTTGGTCAGTTGGCTCAGGTTCATCAGACCACTCATGACCGCTTGGTTGCTGCTACTGCCAAGTACAAGGAGAAGGCTGATTCGAGAAGGCGTGCTGTTGATTTTGAAGTTGGTGACTTTGTGTGGGCTATTCTGACTAAGGATCGTTTTCCAGCTCATGAATATAGCAAGCTTGCTGCTAAGAAGATTGGTCCTGTTGAGATTGTGGAGAAGATCAACCCCAATGCTTATCGTTTACGCCTTCCCAGCCATGTGCGTACCTCTGATGTGTTCAATGTGAAGCATCTTGTTCCTTTTGTGGGTGAGTCTTCTTCTGATGAGGATGATGCGGTTCCAGATTCGAGGACGAATCTTTTCTACCCTGGGGGGAATGATGCGGTGCGAGTCGAAGAGGCGTTTATGCGAAAGTTGCAGCATCCGAAAATATCTCGCAAGTGTCAGATTTCGACGATTGCCTAGTGTTTTTCGGGCGGAAAAGTTTAGGGGCTCAAAATCGCATTTTTTATTAGTTTCGGGTGTTTTTTGCAATTTATTAAAAGTTGTTTATTTCTTTTGCAAGCTAGGGTTTGAGTATTTAAAGGATCTTAAAACACTTTGTTAGGGGAAGATTATTAATCAGAAAACGAGGTTTCCTCAATATCTATCGACTTTCGGTATTCGTAAGAATCAACGAATCTTGATAAAGGTTCATCCTAGCCACGCACGCTGCATCACTTCCCTTTTTTAGCAATTTCTTTTTTCTTCTTTGACCTATGGCGCTTCTTTGAAACTCACGGTAGTGTAGACACCGTTATCTTTTTTTTTGCACTGTTATCCCCTTAACACACCATTTCATCTTACAAAAAATAAATTGTTAAAAAACAAATAAGCAATTTTATTTTTAATTATTCCTATTTCTAAGGAACAATTCTAATTAATGCTAACTAACTAATTTAAAAAAACAAATTAAATTGCAAAACCTAATCTAACAACTAACCTAATTGATAACTAATCTAACAAATTAAGAAAACTAATCTAATAAAAATAACAAAATCATATATAACAAATTTTTACTTTTAAACTAAAAAAACATTAATATATATTTTGTAAAACTTTGTTTTTATTTATTTATAAATATCTAAGGTATTAATTTAAATGTAACCTTAAACATTCAAAGTATAATAATTTTCCCAAGTGTTGTAACTTACACAAATTACTACCTTAACTTATTAAGAATCAAAGTCAATTATTTCCAAAAACTCAATTGTTCTAAAAATAATCGTCTTTAAAATAAATTGTGCAATGAGCCCATGAATGAATTCAAGAAAATTGTATAGGTTCGGATTTATGAAAAGCATAAACTATAAAATTGGGGGTGAAAATGAGTGTCTACACATATACTCAAAACGGTCTTGAGTATAGGTGGCAAATGATCATGCTCTTCCTTGCAGCGATTTCACGATAATGTAGTTTATAAGACATAAAGGATATTTGGGAAGTTTTTCTTCCCGTTGATGTTTATCGGACCGCCAATGTCCGAGAATAGGATCTGCATCTCAGAGAGCATCTCGGCCAGAATCATCTTGTTGAACGAATGACCTTTCGATGGAAGTTCAAAGAACTCAGCAAATAAGACTTCGGAAATGGAGATATGGACGCACTTCACCGTCGCTTCAATGGAATCTCCAATGATCTTCCCGAAACAAAAGAACTCTCGAAATTCCTTTTCATGAAGAATGAAAGGACCGCTGAGGACTTTCTCAAATCGGACGCCTCCAGCGTTTTGAGCATCTCAACAAACTCCGGCTACTCATAGTTGTAGACTAATTCGAAATCTATCTGCAATGTGTTGTGAGAGAACAAAATAATTTTCTTAATGGACATCTTGGTGTTTGAGGAAGAGACAATGAAGAAATTAGGTTTTCTTTATAGAGAAGACAGAGCAAAAATATGTTCTAGGGTTTTTTAGAAATCTCAAAGAAGGCGTGCAAATCTTTTTGGCATGTAGGGTATCCTTAAATAGAATTTGAAAGGTCACATGTCCAAAAGACACTATTTAAAAAATAAACCGTCATTTAATTAATAATGTTTTTCCAAGAGACTCATAATTAAGAGACGTCATTTTAAAAGTATCATAAAAGGTCATCATTAATTGAGAGGCGTGAAGTAATTACCTGTCAGATATATTAGTTATATTTTTAACATTGAGAGACACGTGTCCTCAAGTTATTCGAAATTAAGAAATATGACTGTTCACTTTCTGGGTGGGAAAAGTACATGGACAGGTCATGAGATGTTGAACAACTATCACACTCATCCGAATATGAATCGTCTAAATATGCACGTAGATAGACGTCGTTTATGCTATCTGTATGTCGTACATCTAAGTTGGGTAGACGTCTGTTCGGAAGGCATCTGATCACACACATCTACAGACGCTTAGCAAAAGTATGGACGTCGTTTGATCATGCACATCTACAGACGCTTAGCATAAGTCTGGACGTCGTCTGATCACGCACGTCTACATACGTTTAGAAAAAAATCTGGAAGTCGTCTAATCACGCACGTCTACAAACGCTTCAGACATCTGCCTCACATTTAGACGTCTAACCAAGCTTAAATTGCAAGTTTCTTAAGCACAACTCGTCTGAATACATTGTTTCTTTAGACAATTGATCTAATCAGTTCGATTGAGACATCCGTATTAACACGTATGTCCAGCCACTTTAATCAACAAATTTTCCCCTCAATTTGTTCATGATTAAATAAAAATTAATTTAGGTCTACAAGACCCAAAACATTTCTAAAATAAGAAAACTTAGTCTCGGGGAGTGGCTTCGTGAACGCTTGTCACTTATTGATCCATTGGGATATATTCCAAACGAATATGCTTCTAACTAACATGCTCCCGAATAAATGGTATTGGATGTCGATATACTTCGTCCGAGAGTGCAACACTGAGTTGTATGTGATCGCTATGGAATTGGTGTTGTCGTAGAAAATTGGTGACTCGTCTGCCTCAATGTCGTAGTCCATCAATTGTTGTTGAACCCACAAGAGCTGAAAGTAGAAGCTGCCTGTAACAAGGTACTCGACCTCTTCTGTAGACGTGGCGACGGACGTCTACTTCTTGCTAAACCAAGAAATCAGACGATCACCAAGGAATTGGCAAGTTCTACTAGTGCTCTTCCTATCAATCTTATAGCCTGCATAATCTGTATCAGAATAACTAATTAAATTGAAACTGGAATCTTTCGGATACTATAGTCCCACATTTTGAGTTTCCTTTAAATACTTCAAAATACGCTTGCTTGGCAGCAATATAGTGAGATTGTTTAGGGTTAGCCTGAAATCTTCCGCAGACGACGACAGCAAACAGAATGTCTGGTTGGCTAGCAGTTAGGTAAAGTAGAGAATCGATGATCTCTCTATAAGCAGTTATGTTGAGCAGCTTTCCATTCCAAACTTCTTTAGAAACTCCCTAGTGTACTTGCCTAATTGATGAATATTCCATCTTCAAGTTGACAAACTTTAAGACTAAGAAAGAATGTCAATTCTCCCATCATATTCATCTCGAATTTGTCATGCATCAGCTTAGAGAATTTCTCACATAATTTTGGGTTACTTAACCCAAATATGATATCATCTACATAGATTTGAACAAGCAAAATATGAGAATCTTTAACAAATCTAAACAAAGTTTTGTCTACTATGCCAATGATAAAATCATGATCAAATAGAAACTTAGTTAAAATGTCATACCAAGCTCTAGGAGCTTATTTAAGACCATATAAAGCTTTGGCAAGTTTAAAAATATGATTAGGCAGTGAATGATCTTGAAAGCCAAGCGGTTATTCAATATACACATCCTCATTTAAAATTCCATTTAAAAATACACTTTTCACATCCATTTGATAAACTTTAAAATTCTTAAAAGATTCATAAGTTAGGAAGATTCTGATTTCTTCAAGTCTAGCAACATGGGTGAATGACTCCTCAAAGTCAATTCCCTCCTATGGTCTATAGCCTAGAGCTACCAATCGGGCTTTGTTTCTCACAACCATGCCATCTTCACTAAGCTTGTTTCGAAAAACTTATCTGGTTCCAAAAACCGGTTGATTAGTCGATCTTGGAGTTAGATGCCACACTTTATTTCTTTCAAATTGATTCAACTCCTCTTGCATTGCATTGATCCAATTTGGATCAAGCAATGCTTCATTGATCTTCTTTGGCTCAATTTGATAAATAAAGGCAAAGTTTTCCATTTCATCCGATAATTGGTGTCTGGTCCTAAGAGGAGCATTAGGATTAACAATTATTAATTTAGGTGGATGATTTCTGTTCTATTTGAAGCTTGGTCCTAAAGGATCAGATATCTGGTCAAACGGCCCTACGACGTCCGAACTGTCAGTCGTCTGCTGACTTGTAGTTTGGACGTCTAGTTGACTCTCAACCGGATCATCCATCTAATTAGACGAGTATATCCTATTGCCCAGAGCTTTAACATCACTACCAGATTCAAGACTTGTTGCTTCTAATCTGTTAGCAATTTTAATGAATTCGTCAGAATTATTTTCAACAGATTCATCACAAACAACATGATAGGATTCTTCAACAGTTAATGTTCGATTATTAAACACTCTATAAGCTTTACTAACTTATGAGTAGCCTAACATGATTCTAGCATTTGCTTTAGCATCAAAAGCATTCAAATGATTTTTCCCATTTTTGTGAATAAAACACTTACACCCGAAAATTCAAAACTATAAAACTTTAGGAATTCTTCCATAAAAGAGTTCATAAGGTATTTTGCTAAAGCGTTTATTAATCATTAACCGGTTTTGAGTATAGCAAAATGTATTTATGACTTCTGCCCATAACTTCTAATAAACACCTAAGTCGACTAGCATAGATCTCGTTGTTTCCTTCAGTGTTCTAACTCTTCTCTCAACAACACCATTTTACTGTGGAGTTCTAGCATTAGACAACTCATGTCTAATACGAGACTCCTCGAGGTAAGAAGATAGTCGTCTGTTGGTGAACTCGGTTCCCCGGTCATTTCTAATTTTGATGATACTTAAAGATTTTTCGTTTTGAAGTCTTCTATGGATCTTTATTAAATTCTCAGTAGTCTGATCCTTAGAAGGTAGGAATATAACCCAAGTAAATTTTGAAAAATCATAAATTATGACTAGAGTGAATCTCATTCCTCCCAAGCTGTTTACTAGAATTGGACTGAACATGTCCATGTGCAATAGTTCTAGGCATCGGTTGGATTGAGATTTCCCTTTACTCTTAAAAGTTGATCTGACATGTTTTCCCAACTAGCAAGCAGGACAAACATTGTCTTTTGAAAACTTCATTTTAGGTAACCAGAAACTAAATCATGTAAAAAATGTTGTTAATAATTTTAAAATTAAGATGATTTAATCTCTTATGCCATAACTAGTTTTGATCATTTTTGGTTATAATGCATACGGGATTAGATATCTTATTTTTCCATTTCATTTTGTAAGAATTTCCTACTTTACTTCTGGTCAGTAGGGTGTTACCCTACTAATCCTTAACTAGACATGCATGAGTTTGAAAATCAATAGAATATACATTGTCACACAGTTGGCTTATGCTAATTAGGTTATAACACAGGTTCTCAACAAGTAGCACGTCGTTGATGGTGAGGTTACCATGGATAATCTTACCCTTATCCATTGTCTTACCCTTATTATTATCACCAAAGGTGATCTTAAGCCCAGTGCACTTCGTTATTTCAGTTAAAAGCCGTCAATCTCCGGTCATGTATTTAGAATAGCCACTGTTCAGATACCAAATGGATTCTTCCAAGCAACTGACTTGTTGTACCTATAAATAAACATATTAACAGTTTTTGGTACCTACATTTAATTGGGTCCTCGGTTAATCAGTCCCTTGGGAATCTATATTTGAGTTATCTTGATGGATTTCCTATGTTGTGTTGTGAGCAGTGCGTATGATTTAGGCTTAGCAGACGTCTTCCTACTAGCAGTTGTTCCATTAACCTTAGAGGATGGTTTTTGTTTAAAACTCCTTGACTTTTTATTAGGTTTTGGTTTCCTAAACTTGTTGGCTTCCCTCTTCTTGGGCTTGAGCTAGCTTTCAGTTGGCTTTACATAAGTAATCTCATCCTTTAAAGTTAGATCCTTACAGCTTGGATCGGTTCCTTTTTCAGTTAAACTACCCCTAACAAAGCTTATTGGCTTAAACTTGTCTTTCACAGGGTTTAACTTCTTGTTAGACTTGTCTGGGCTGGCATTGTCAAATCCTAAACCGGATTTGAATCTGGAAGGTCTCAGTAGATTAATTTGTTGTCTGACTGCATCTCTAGACCTTGTCTAGGAACTGGCCATATATGTCAAATGTTGGTAGACAGATGAAAGAGTTTGAACATTTTCCTTGAGCTTCTCATTCTCATATGAGAGCTCGGCCATTTTTTTCAAAATTTTTTGGTTTAGAAGTTTGAGATGAAGAGATGTTAACAGTTTCATTTTTCAATCTCATCTCATTGAGAGAATCTGACAACTTCTTGTACTCAATGACCATGTCATTGAGTGCAATAGTTAGTCATCTCTTGTGAACTTTTCTAAGGAGAAGTCAAATACCTCCGAATATTCCTCTACCATGAAGCAGGTGACAACTTCATCATCACTTTCGCTAGATGAGGAGTCATTCGAATCGTTATCGGCCCACTCTACTTTGCTTACAGTAGTAATTAGAGCCTTCTACTCCTTGTTCTTCTTGTCACCCTTTCTCTTGTCATCACGCTTTGGCTTCCTGCATTCCGCCTTGAAGTGTTCTAGTTTATCACAGTTAAAACACTTCAAGTTAGCTTTATAATTACTCTTATCATTATTGTTATTATTTGAAGAACTTGAGTTAGGATTGCTCTTCTTCATGAATTTGCCGAATTTCTTCACGAAGAGAGCCATGGCGTCGCTGCTGATTTTCTTGGCAGCAGGTGGCTCCTCAGCAGTTACTAGCGCTTTGGTAGAGATGGCAGATGTGGAAGGCTCCTCTTTGTTCCTAGAATTTATCTCAAACTCATAGGCCTTCAGATCAGCTAGCAAATCATAGAGCTCCATCTTGTTTAGGTATTTAGACTCTTTCATGGTCATTGTCTTAATATCCCACTCTTTGGGCAGAGCACGCATGACTTTGATCGCAACCTCTCTATTGCTATAAGTTTTGTCCAAAGTGGAGAGAGTAGTGATAATTTTACTGAATCTTTCATCGAATTCCGTCATCGTTTCTCCAGGACGCATCTTGATGTTATCGAACTGCTGTGTGGCAACCATGAGTTTGTTTTCTTTTTTTTTGCTCATTGCCCTCACACGGTTGAGTCAACCTCTCCCAAATTTCTTTGGCATAGGTGCATGAAATAATCTTGTTGAACATGTTATCATCCAATGTCTTGTAGAGAATATATTTTTCCATGTTGTCGAGGTTGTTCTTTATCTTATCTTTTGTGGTCCACTCAGACCTCGGCTTCTCCTTCATCATAGGAGTACCATCGGGGTTAGAAGTGGAAATGGCCTTCATTATATTCATCGGACCATCAGTGATGACATACCACATGTCATCATCTATGGCAGATAGATGAGCTTGCACTCTCACCTTCCAACCGTTGTAGTTTTCCTTAGAGAACATAGGAACCTTGTTAGTGACAACAATAAACATGATTCAGGAATCTGAAGATGCTTAAGAATAGAAAATAAGGCTCTAATACCACTTGATAGGATTGGTGTTGACAATAGAGATGAGGGTCTGACTATTGTTAATAACTTATGACTTTCAATTCAATTTCAACTCTATTAGAAGTTAAAAATCGATTTCTATTCTTCGCAAATCTTCACAAGCTCTTGAACGGATTCAAGTGCGGAATAGTTTGTTACATTTGAAGCGTTAGATAAATGAATGCAGGCAACAAAAAGCAAAGAACACAAGGAGTTTTATGGATGTTTGGAGATAAAACTCCTACGTCACCCATTCTTCCTCAACAGGAAGGATATTCACTAGAAGACTTTGATTGGTATAGAACACACTACACAAACCCAGTTAGAAACCACAAGACTTAATAACTGCCTACTTATGAAATTCTAGCTAACTCTTTGTTGAACAGAATACCCTCTATTCAACTTACAACACTGAAGTTTCACACAGAAAGAATAGTGAATGAATGACAGAGAACTCTTAGGAAATTGTAAACACAATGCTTCAGAGAGAGTATAACTGTATAGCTGGATCGTAAGTGATTCGATTGTATGCAAGTTGTGACCGAGAGTTTGTCCATTGTCCTTGAGTAGCTATTTATACTTAAAGTAGGCCAACGGTGGAAACTTCTTTGTGGACACGTGTCATGTGTTCGTTGGACGATCACCAATGGTACAGGATGTACAGCAGAGCTTGAGCATTGAGATCGTGGCCATAACATATTGGCAGTGCGACGGATATTCTATGATATAATATTGTACTAGAACGTACAACACATCGTGGGCAATTTGAATATTGGCGTACGTGGCAGTTGTTCATTTGTTAAGGTCAGATTGCTTGTAAGACTGTTGATAACGAACACTACATATGAGCTAAGTATGAGTAGATGGATGCTTCCTTTAGACAACTATTGAAGCAAGGAATTAGACACTCTTCTTCAGACCACGTCTGATGAAGATAGACGACGTCTGCTCGCGCTCTTCTTTAGACCACGTCTGATGAAGATAGACGATGTCTGCTCGCGCTCTTCTTTAATAAACGACGCATGCTCACGCACTCCTTAGACCACGTCTAAAGGAGTTAGACAACGTCTACTCACGCACTCCTGAGACCACGCTTAAAGGAGTTAGATGACGTCTACTCGCACACTCTTCTTCAGACCGCGTCTGATGAGTTAGACGACGTCTACTCGTGCATTCTTCTTCAGACCACGTCTGATGAGTTAGACGACATCTACTCGCGCACTCCCTATAACACGTCTAAAGGAGTTAGACGACGTCTACTCGCGCACTCCTTAGACTACGTCTAAAGGAGTTAGACGACATCTGAATAGACAGACTTCTTCAGATTTGTACGTGCACAAAAGTAAGTTACCCAACTTAGTTTTGTTCAAGTCACAACTTAGTTTTATTTAATCACATCATTAAAATTATGTCGTTCTTATTCTCTTAAGTTAATTAATTATTTCTCTGTTAATTAATTTAGTCTTTTCCTTATTTGATTTAATCCAATAATTTCTTTAGCAACTTCCTAGTGTACTTGTAATTTTTTTAATAAAATTGAAATGCAATTAAATATGAATTTTCTAATTTTTTTGAAAGGTTTTTACAAAAAAATAAGAATACATACATGTATTCTTTAAAATAAATTATACTATAAGATATCAGATTTAAGGAAGAAAAAAAAAGAATGTAAGAGAGTTTACAATTAATAAAATGACTTGTTAAGTGCATGTCTGCCATGTGTCTAAAATGCAAACCGGCTAAGTGCATGTCTGCCATGTGTCTAAAATGCAAACCGGTTAAGTGCATGTCTGCCATGTGTCCAAAATGCAAACTGGCTAAGTGCATGTCTGCCATGTGTCCAAAATGCAAACCGGTTAAGTGCATGTCTGCCATGTGTCCAAATTGATCTGTCCAAGAGGAAAGGCGTGCAAACCTCTTGATAATTACCGGTTTCCAGCGGCCAATCTCCTGGAGAGAGAAAATATGACCGTTGTCATATTTTTCATATAAATAGAAGCCAAGGAAAAAAATTTTCCAAGCATCAAAATAATAAGCGACACAAGTTACGAAAATCTTAGAGAGATAAAGAAATCTTACGCACAATCCAAAACCGGTGTGTCATAAACCGGAAGCTTTGTCTGTGTGTGTTTGTATTGTGTTGTGTATTACATCAAGAGTGAGTTGGTATAACCGGCGAGTAGCGAGTTGGGCTCGACCGGCATTGTAATTGTTGTAATGTTGAAGTTAGTGGAGATCCTTCTCATAACATGAGAAGAAGGGGTGACGTAGGAGAGTTTGCTCCGAACATCCATAAAAAACCTTGTCTCGTGTTATTTCCTTCATTTACTGCTTACTCACTTAATCTAACCAAAACAATCTTACTCCGTATATCAAAAACCGGTCCACTCATATCTTTAAAACCGACTCCTTCTAAACATCATCTAAGTCGCATACGTTGCTTCAGACTGAAACAGACATTTCCGCCCTTGAACCCGGTTCAAGAGTCTGTGACAGTTTGCGAAGTGCTGAGAACGGTTATAGTCTCTAACCGGACTATCACCAAAGTGTTGTGTGTTGTGTAAGCGGCCACCCTTCCTAAAACCGGAAACACCCCGGTCCTCCAAGGGCGTCCCCAATCCTAACAAGTGGTATTAGAACGAGGTTCTTAGCACTCAAGCAACCGAAGAAGATGGGAAGCATGACCCACAGCGACAAGCCACCAATGCTAAACAGTGAAGCGTTTAGCAGTTGGAAGAAACAGATGTATCTACATCTCATCACGTTGGATGATGAAATGAGCACCATCCTAAAGGAGGGTCCGATAAAGATTAACAAGGAGACGGAAGAATGGACGGCTGAAGATAGGAGAAGAAGTAACCTAGACAACCATTGCATGAGACATATTTTCAAATCTTTGGATAACAACACTTTCGAGAAAGTCATGGAATGCGAAACGGGAAAAGAAGTGTGGGAAAAGTTGATCCAACTGTTTGAAGGTAGTGATCAAACAAAGGAGAACCAGAAAGAGCAGAAGGCTCTAATGGCTGCTGAAGGCAGGGAAAAATGGGCCGATAGCGATTCGGACGACTCATCATCCATCGACAATGATGATAAAGTTGAAACCTACTTCACGGCTAAGAAAGAATCTGAGGTATTTGATCTCTCTTTTGATGATTTTACACGAGATGATTTAATTGCTGCACTAAATGACATGGTCATTAAGTATAGAAAACTGTCAAAATCCCTTAATCAAACTATTTCAAAAATTAAATCTGATAGTTCAAAATGTTCATCTCAAATCAAAGAGGTTGATGTTTCAATAAATGAGATCTCATCTGTGAATGAGAAGCTCGAGAAAGAAATTATAAGCTGTAATGTTTTAACTTCAAAGGATGAGATAATTTATGTAAAGCCAACTTCAAGTTGGCTGAAACCTGAGAGAAGGGCAGCCAATTTGTATGGCAAAGAAAAAATTGACCGAAAATTTAGAGATGTTTACCGAAAATCATCCCTTAAAGTTAAATCATCAGCATGTAGATATACTATACATACACACAACGGAAAATCTATCAAAATAATTAAAGTATGGATTCCCAATGGATTAATAAGCCACGGACCCAAAGAAAAATGGGGAGCAGATTTTCTATTGTCTATGAATGTAGGTAAATCAAGACAGAAGCTTGGAAGAGACAGCATTGCATCCGGACAGCCGGCTGCTGACGAACACATCACATGAAGGGAACAATCATGAAGTGGCTAACATCCTCACAAAGCCACTTCTCGAGTCTAAGTTTTCTTCCTTTAGAAATATTTTAGGATTGTTAGATTACAACATTTTTTTTTAAAAAAAAATAATAAAGTTTTCCTTAAACCAAACCGTTTTTCCAAAAAAACCGGCCAAACAAATATAAGCTCTTTAAAACCGGCCAAACAAATATAAGCTCTTTAAAACCGGCCAAACAAATATAAGCTCTTTAAAACCGGCCAAACAAATATAAGATTTTAAAAACCGGCCACACATTACAATTTTTGAATATTTATTCTAAATAATCAAAAAGGGAGAAATTGTTAGAAAAATTAAGTAATTAATTTTAAACCGGCCACACATTACGATTTTTGAATATTTATTCTAAATAATCAAAAAGGGAGAAATTGTTAGAAAATAATTGTTATAACTTATGAAAAGTTTAATGAATAGATAAAACTAAGTTCAAATATATATGTTAAACCGCTAAGTTATATCAAGTATATTAATTGGTTTAAATATAACAAGAAGTTGTTGTGCTCCGGTAATAAATGCTCTGGTTATTAAGTGAGCCGCTCCAATCATAAATATGTTTCGGTTATTAAATAAACTACAAGCAGCAGGTAGCTGTCAGGCATGCTTGTCTAAATCCAGAAGCAACCTCCAAGTAGCAGGTAGCTGTCAGGCAGGCTTATCCAAGATCTCTAGCAAATCTCTAAAATAGGCAGCTGGTTAAGTGCATGTCTGCCATGTGTCCAAAATGCAAACCGGTTAAGTGCATGTCTGCCATGTGTCCAAAATGCAAACCGGCTAAGTGCATGTCTGCCATGTGTCCAAAATGCAAACCGGTTAAGTGCATGTCTGCCATGTGTCCAAATTGATCTGTCCAAGAGGAAAGGCGTGCAAGCCTCTTGATCATTACCGGTTTCCAACGGCCAATCTCCTGGAGAGAGAAAATATGACCGTTGTCATATTTTTCATATAAATAGAAGCCAAGGAAGAAATTTTGCCAAGCATCAAAATTATAAGCGACACAAGTTACGAAAATCTTAGAGAGATAAAGAAATCTTACGCACAATCCAAAACTGGTGTGTCATAAACCGGAAGCTTTGTCTGTGTGTGTTTGTATTGTGTTGTGTATTACATCAAGAGTGAGTTGGTGTAACCGGCGAGTAGCGAGTTGGGCTCGACCGGCATTGTAATTGTTGTAACGTTGAAAGTTAGTGGAGATCCTTCTCATAACCTGAGAAGAAGGGGTGACATAGGAGAGTTTGCTCCGAACATCCATAAAAAACCTTGTCTCGTGTTATTTCCTTCATTTACTGCTTACTCACTTAATCTAACCAAAACAATCTTACTCCGTATATCAAAAACCGGTCCACTCATATCTTTAAAACCGACTCCTTCTAAACATCATCTAAGTCGCATACGTTGCTTCAGACTGAAACAGACATTTCCGTCCTTGAACCCGGTTCAAGAGTCTGTGATAGTTTGCGAAGTGTTGAGAACGGTTATAGTCTCTAACCGGACTATCACCAAAGTGTTGTGTGTTGTGTAAGCGGCCACCCTTCCTAAAACCGGAAACACCCCGGTCCTCCAAGGGCGTCCCCGATCCTAACAGACTTCTTCAGATTTGTACGTGCACAAAAGTAAGTTACCCAACTTATTTTGTTCAAGTCACAACTTAGTTTTATTTAATCACATCATTAAAATTATGTCGTTCTTATTCTCTTAAGTTAATTAATTATTTATCTCTTAATTAATTTAGTCTTTTTCTTATTTGATTTAATCCAATAATTTCTTTAGCAACTTCCTAGTGTACTTGTAATTTTTTTAATAAAATTAAAATGCAATTAAATATGAATTTTCTAATTTTTTTGAAAGGTTTTTAAAAAAAATAAGAATACATACATGTATTATTTAAAATAAATTATACTATAAGATATCAAATTTAAGGAAGAAAAAAAAAATGTAAGAGAGTTTACAATTAATAAAATGACTTGTACTTAAATTCAAACTCGAACATCTCTCATTGCTCATAATATTTCGTTTATGAAAGCGTTCAATGCGTGCTCTTATCATAGAAAGAGTTTTATCTAATTGTTGTACCCATCCGATAGTAACCACACATTCGCATTCAACGAAAGCAGGTAACAATGCTCATAATTTTTTAGCCGAATGCATTGTTTATGCAAGGCCCTTCTTTCCTTGAATCGACATTTTGCTTAGCAAGAGCTAAAAAATATATATATTAATCTAGAATACATTTAATATAAAATATACACATTCCAAAAAATTAAAATAAAGATTTAACAAATATTAACCTCATAAAAGAGAAAAGAAAAACATATTATTAAATTATGGAAAACTAGATCTAAAATATTAAAATGTTTTTAACAATAGTTACAAGAACATACATTTAAAATATACATTAAATTATAACGCTCCACATAAAAATAAAAATTTATTTAAAATAAAAAACTTTAGAGGTAGCCACCTTCATGTATATATGGTATGAGAAAACAAAATTTAATTAAGAAAAATAAAGTATGAGAGAGAAAATATAGATAATTATATATAAAATATATATGGTATTAGAAAACAAAATTTAATTAAGAAAAATAGAGTAGGAGAGAGAAAGTTTACTTGATAATGACATAGATTAATATGGTGTTAGTTGACTTTAAACATTATTATATATATATATATATTATATATTGTATGAGAAAATAAAATTTTATTAAGAAAAATATAGGGGTGTAAACGAGTCGAGCCGAGCTCGAACTAGCCCTAACTCGAGTTCGGCTCGACTCATTTTTTATTGGCTCAGCTCGAGCTCGAGCTCGAGCTCAATCGAGTTTTCAATATTAAGCTTGAACTCGGCTCGATCAAATAACCATAAGCTCAAGTTCGGCTCGATAGGCTCGATAAGCTCGAAGCTCGAATTTAAATATATTTATATATAAATATCTTATATTAAAAAAATATAAATCACCATTCATAAATCACTAGTTCACCAAAATAATATTTCATGTCCTTAGTTACATATTAATAAAAAAAAGACAACCATAAATCATAAAACATAAAATTTCAGAAGCATGTGTCATGCGTGTTCATCTCAAATTTCAGCAGTGGTCATCTCAATCAAAAATTCTCGATCATACAACCTGTATTACTACATACATTCATTAACATAAAGTTATAGTATACTCAAATAATAATATAATAATTGCACTAGATAAACAAATTAAAAAAATTAGAAAGAACTAAAATACTAAAATACAATTTACCTTATGAGTTGGATGTTAAAAGAATAATTTATTGATAAGTTTTTTTCCTTTTGTAAAAAGAAATAATCATATAAGTGATTAAAATTTAGTTTCTAATTTAGATAACTAATAATGAAACTTTACATACCTTAGTCTTTTTTTTTCAGTCTAGGTATATGTCGGAGTCAATCTCCCCCACATAGTAGAGTTTGCACCGTGTCTGGAGAAAGTGATGAGCGATAAGTATCAATAACTCGAGTTCCTGCACTAAATGTGGCTTCTGAAGCCACTGAACTCACTGGAATAGCTAAAATATCAGCGGCTATCTTTGACAATATCGGATATTGCATTATATTCATCCTCCACCATTCTAAGCATGAAAAATCTTTAACAATCTCGTTCTTCTTTAGACGAGATTTAGGGCTTCGAAACGAGATGTAAGTTTGTTGAAGAAGTATCAATAGACAGTCTCTTGAGTCTTCTTGCAAAATAGTTTTAAAAAATAAAATATTTTAAAGTAAAATAAAAATACATTTATATCTTATAAAATATAATATATTGAGATTACATATATTAAATAATATTACAATATAATTATTTTTTTATTTGATTTTTAAAAATTATATTTCCGTAATTAAATTAATATTAATATATATATGAGCATTCGATCATTAATTATTTTAACTTTATATTTTTTCTTTTTTTTCTTATATTAACATTGATTATTAATTATTTTTAAATTGTTATGGTCCCAATGATTGAATATAACAATGATCACTTATACTTTCAACAATAAAAATCATTTAACATAAAAATAAATTAATTAATATTTAGATAATAATAGTAACTTATTCATCAAACACCAAAAGAGTAATAATCAAATATTAGACAAAACAATGTTATTTACTATTACTATAAGTTATGAATAAAAATTAAATAAAAAATATTAATTTCATTTTTGTTTATATTAAATTAAATTAAAAAAATCTTTTAAAAAATATTAAAGTAAAACCTAAAATTCATAAATAAGTTGTTAAAGTTTTTTCAAAAATAAGAATTTAAGATCTATTTCTTATAACTGATAAAAAAAAATGAATATGAAATAAAAAAAAAACTAATATAAAACTAATAAAAAAGAAAGAGAAAAAAAATATATTAATATTTAATTAATAAATATATAAATTAAAAAATAAAAATTAATTATGGTTAATAAAAGAGACTAAATGAGCCAATTTTTGATAGTAAGTATATTTAAATGACTTTTTATTAGTATATAGGCTTAAGTGAGCTAGTTGTACCCGTAAATACGTCTAAATGATTTTTTTTTCCATATATATATGGTATCAAAAAATAAAATTTAATTAAAAAAAATAAAGTAGTAGAGAAAAAGTGATCAATGTTGATCAATGTGTTATTAAAAGTCTCATTTATTAATTAATTTAATAATTAATAATCAAAGTTTAGGGCTAACTTAAAGTCGGGTTCCTATGCGAAAGCATAGTTCGCACCACATTTGAACAGCAAAACAAGGGTTGCACTGATTTTGTTTACCTATTTCTAACATATCTTTACCAATTTGCTATGATATTGATTTTCATAGCCCTCCAAAATAAAATCTAAGACCTAAAACAAATTGTTTCCAAACAAGTGCAATAACAAAAAAAAATTGTTTTCAAACTGGCTTAATAGCGAAAAAAATTGTTTCCAAACGAAAAATTTCCCTTAAACCCTGTCAGGGTCATCGACATAGATGAGGGTTTAAGCATTCTAGTCTCTATCACTCACAAACTTAACCCTAGCTAGCAGCAATGAGCGTTCTCGTCAAACTCCTTTCAAGAAATGCATCACAATGCTTGAGCAGAACTATTCACCATGATTGGCGCTTTCCTCTTATTTCTCAATTCTTCAGGAGCCTCCATTCCTTCAATTCCCCGGAACTCCAATCCGGGACTCCAAATTCAAGAAGGTCAATAACTTTCTCTGCACCCAACCATGCCGCTACTACTTCCGTAGCATCTCCCGCTTTGAACCTCGATAATCGCGTTCCAGCCACCATCATCACTGGTTTTCTGGGATCCGGAAAGGTTTGCTTTCCTGTATATCTTCTAGTCATTTGTTTCAAATAATGTTACATGTTCAGTCAGTTGCTTGATTATCTAGTTAAGAACTTGACACTTTTGTAAATTCAGCGCTAGTATTTGACCCTTTCCTGATGACGCCCCTCAGCCTGCTTTAAAGTTGTGCTAGTAGAAAACTTGCTAATAAATTGGTTATCTGTTAGACAATTTGTTTATTCGCCTTATTTTTATCCTGCTTCTCTTTCATACTTTCACCTTTTCCCACTTCATTTCCAGTTAATCATTGTCCATAACTTGCGGAGGAAATGTAGAAAAAAATTAATTCTTTTGTACTACCCTTACACAATTCGATAGGTTTACTGATAGTCAAGCAGATGATCATTGACTGTTTTAAGTTTTCTTAAAAAGTGATAGCAGAAATATCTGATTCTCGTTTCTACACTGTAAGGGAAGTCTGGTAAACTACTCGGCTATTCCGAATCCTCTATAGGTAAAGCAGAAGATTCAATTTGTGCCCTGGACGTATGTGAGATATTCATATTGAACTTTTTTTAGAAGACCTTTTAGAATGGATCATATTAGACTGTGAGTTCCACCATATGAACAAAACAATCCAGATATGAAACCTATGCGATTACTTGTGTTTTGGATTGATTTAGTTGCAAATATGCGGATCAAAGACTTGGATCCACCATTGCAAGTGATGCTAGAGAGAAAGAGAGAGAGAGAGAGACAGAGGAAGTGTGTGTACAACAAAATTTCTTATTGATAAAAACATTTGATGTATTTACTAATGTCTTAAAATTCACATGGAACTAGTTTGTAGTGCTAGCTCGAACATAATATTAGACATGGTATCCAACACAGTACACATTTACAACAGAGTACAGACTATTTTAAAAATATTCATTTTGAATTCATTGTACAAGTTGGAGGTTTGTTTCATTCAAGGAAGTTTTATACAAAACTAAATTAATGTTCGATAAGAATGTCTTATGTAAGTTCATGTTTCCATTCTAATTTTTGTCAGCCATTTGACTAGAATCAGACTTGCAAACATGATATTCCATTTGGATAATTTTTTTTTATAGGTTTATCTGAAGAGATGTTCTACTAGAATAATGTAGAAAGTGCACCACTTGTCATCAACAAAAATGTATTTCTTTTAGTATAAATTAAATATGGGTTGTATTTTCTAATTTGAGACATTGAAATATTTCTTTCCATTTTGCAATTTACATGGATTTAGTTAGTGTCATTTTTATAAAAAACTATACCAAAGAGTCATTTATCAAGGCCACATAGGATGGATTTAAGTCACCTTCAGTGTTGATGCTATTTTTCATTATTTTAGTTTTACTACATTGTGATACAGAGTGCCAGAGAGAAGAAAGAACTAGAATTCCCAGAGAAGAAGAAGGTTCCAGGGAAGAAGTGAGAGAAGAAGCCTTAATATAAAAGAGACATTCTTTATTCATTACAAACTACTTATTTATACTATTTCAAAACTGAAAATAACTGCTAATAACTACTATAACTTATACTAAATTGCTTATAGCTTCCTATATAATCCCTATAATAATTTTTACTAGCCTAGTAGACATATCCCTTTTATACCATATCACAATGCTAATCAATTGCTCTTTGCAGACTACTCTATTGAATCACATTCTAACATCTGAACATGGAAAACGAATTGCTGTTGTCGAAAATGAGGTATGAAGCTTCTGAAGCTACAGTGCTTCTTATATTTTACGATATTTACTTTCATTAATTATTTTCCTAGTTGTTGTTCAAACTTGCCATGCTGATAACTGTTATGTTTGTTGTTGTTATTTATATCTCTATCCTTGTGGATAATCTAAAATACTTCTATATATTTTCTTTCTGATGTTGCAGTTTGGTGAAGTGGACATTGATGGTTCATTGGTGGCTAGTCATTCATCATCAAACGAGGACATAGTTATGGTTAACAATGGTTGCCTTTGTTGCACTGTGCGTGGGGATTTAGTTAAAATGCTTCTGGAGTTAGTTAAGAAGAACCAAAACAAATTTGACCATATTGTGATAGAGACAACAGGTTTCATATACATATATATATATAATTATATATATTTTCTCTGTTCTTTGTATGTTCTATTCTCTTCATTATGTAGTATTATGGTAACTTTGGTATGATTTTCTATGACTCCTGAATGTAGTCGTAGCTATCTTAAGTTTGGTATATATGAATTTCTAATCTGGTATGCATAATTGGTGGTACCATGAAGACTTAATTTACGGAGCATGAAGTAATGAGCAAATGGTATGGGTAAACTTATGCTGTCCATAAATGTGGAACATAATTTTTTTTAATGCAAAAATTATCTGGTGAAACAAATAGATGTTTTGATGCAACGAGTGATAATTTGTGATCATAGTAGATGATTTGCATTGATGCTTCGAAGCACACAGGAAGAAAATGTTGTAAAAAGACAAATGAAGTGAAATGAGAATTAAGAATAAGGTGGAAGAATGGTATATCATCTGGGGAAATAAGTCCGATCAGTATGCCATTAGATATACATATTTTCTTTCGTATTTATCAATTTTGTTTTTTGTAAATATCGCAAATCTTAGGATAAATCTGTTATTATTTTGCCAAAAACATGGTAATATTCACTTCCACAGTTCAATAAGCTTGTGCGTAGATTCCTGGAGCAAGGCTTAACAGGATGTTACTGACCCTTTTGGAGTAGTGTCTAAATAAGGTCAATAGAGGTTCGTCATTTGCATCTGCCATTGCTTGGTTGGATCTCAGTTTTAGTTTTAGATATTAATTTATATGGAGCATGGGGAGAGCAATTGTTTCACTACAGCGGGATGAACTGCTCTTGCCCATATGATGTTGAACTTGATCTCCTATGCTCTCGCGTTCTTTGTTATGCATGGATTAGCTAGTATGTACATGCTGTTGAGATTCATCATGATATTCTAGCTCATTACAGCTTTTGGCTGCATGGTAATAACTTTTCACAATAGTTACTTACAGTGTATTTTCTTAGTGACATCCTAAGCAGCTGATCATTTATTCTAGAAGCTGTTATCTGACATAGTTGGCAACAATTACAAATATTGTACAAGCTTTTGAGATCTTGAAATATCTCATCTCTCTATTCATGACTGTTTTGCAGGTCTTGCAAAACCAGGCCCTGTTATTGAAACATTCTGCTCTGATGAGATGCTATCAAGTCATGTGAAACTTGATGGAGTTGTTACTTTGGTTGATTCTAAGCATGCCATGCAACGATTAAATGAAGTGAAACCTAGATTTGTCGTCAATGAGGCAGTTGAGCAAGTAGCTTATGCAGATCGTATAATTTTAAACAAGGTAATTAATACTATTCTACACAACCTTAGGCTCAAACTACTGTATTTTATCGGGAACTTAAGGCTCTTATTAATTATTATTTTTTTGAATTAACTTAAGGCTCTTATTAATAATATTATCATCCTGTATTTCTATGAATATATTGGCAGACAGATTTGGTAACTGAATCTGAGATAGAGAAATTAACAAAGCAAATTAAGGTACTATATCCCTTTCTCTTCTGCTTTTAATGTTTTTTTTAAAAGTCAACTTTTTATTAAAAATAGCGCTAGCATAATATGCGTTCAAACGTTACAAAAAGAGAAAAAATAAAGGAAAAAAAAAACTAATCATATGGAAATTCTGTCAAGAGAATTCAACTAATCATTTCATAACTGCTCTTCACATCTAATGTTATAATTATACTACTATATTAAATACTGTCACTTTATTCCTGCCACTTATCAAAACCGGTAGGCTTCCTAACTGTTAACTTTCACCAGCATTAATTCTAATACCCTTTTCCCTTGTATCATTACCCTCTCCTGAATTTGCCTGCGAATGATAATAAATGAAGGTTTAGCTGAAACTCCAAAGCACCAGCTCTTTGAACCATATGAATCGCTAAAATCTTTTTCTTGGACTATCTGGTGGTTCTTCGAACCATAGGAAGTATTTGTAACTTCTCAACGACTTATAACAAAAATTTCTTCGAAGACAACTTTCATCTACCCCACTTTTCGCCTTGAATCAAGACATGATTGAAACATAGGGTCGTTGGCCAAGATTCAATCTTCGATGTTCGAGATGCTTCATTGCATAAATTGTCAAAGCGAATTGAGCTATGCCTTGGTCAACTTGATCACGATTGTATGTATCACCATATGACGATTGTCGATTGCACTTCCTATCCGTTAATCGCCGTAGTGGCATCGTTTCCAAGACCAATTTTGGGATTTGCAAGGAAATAACCAACAAATTTTCATTAGCGCGTATCTCTTCTCCAAACCCAGAATTGTCGCATTTTGTCTCGTATTCCACCTGAGTCTCCATATTTTCTTCATCAACACTTGTTTGTTGGCCACTTAAGGAATTGGACTTGAGTTCTTCAATCTGTTAACACTGTTCCTATGTATTGCGTAATCACCTTCTACATTGCGGTTAACATTTCTTCCATTCGGTCGAGTCGTTTATCATTTTGATCCAATCTTTTATCACTTTCCTGGAGCTTCAATCAAACACATCTCTTTTAGCTCGTTTTTCGTTTCGAGTTCTGCCATTTCCGACTAATTGAGCTCGTGAGCAGCTTGCACTTCAAAAGAGACCTTCTCCTTCTTTCAGTTAAGTGTAGCCAAATAAGACTAGTTGTCCAATGCTCAATAGACTTTATCTCTTCACAGAGATAATCATCGATTAACCCTCATAAAGAATTCTGATAGTCAAAAGTACTTTTTATCTACTGTTTACTAAGCTCACAGCCCACAAAATCACTTTTTCCTTAATTTAGACTTCAGACCCACTTAATGTCCATTTCATATACTTCAGCAGTATATCCAAAATCAGCATCAACTATTCATCATACTTACTCTTTCGTTCATTTTACACAGCCAAACAACTTTGCCACCTCACAGAGCTAATTCACAGTTTACCTTGTTGCCGCTTTCAAGAAATAACAGACAGTCTTCTTCCAAACTCTTTAATCGCAACATTGATCAACAATAACTTGTTTGATTCTTCAAACAATTTCAAAGTCAGTCGGCAATCGGAAGTTCTTTTGTTCTGTTCTTGAATCAGTCAAAAGATTTCCGAGTTGCGATTTATGTCGCTGCCACTAACTGCGACTTGTACATCCGAGACCATACTCTTCTGCTAATTCTTCTTCTTTATTTCTGTGTGTCTCTTAAATTCTTCAGTAGTTCCAACTATATGTTATCCACCTTCACCGCACCAAATTGAATCAAAAGTAATGAATAATGGATTTGCGATTTGCTTCAGAAAGTAGACCGGTGAATTGTAGACCGGTGATTGCGATTTCCTTTAGAATTGATCTTCTGTAATTGTGTTAGACTGTTAGTGCCTCTGCTGAAACGTCCCTCACATCACACTATTTTGCCAAGAACGAGCTATGATACTAATGATATACCTTGACCTTGAATTATGTATATATTTTAAAATTACATGAATAAGAGAACTAGAATTTAGAACGAAAAGAAGATTAGAGCTCTTAGCAAGCTAAAAAGCAATTGAATTAATGAGGAGAGATAAAACCCTAACTATTAGGGTGAATACAATAGGGTGAATACAATAGAGATGAGAGAGAGAAACCCTGTCAAGAGAATTCAACTAATCATTTCGTAACTACTCTTCACAACTAATGTTCTATTTATAACTGTCACTTTATTCCCGCCACTTATCAAAACCGGTAGGCTTCCAACCGTTAACTTCCACCATAAGCATTGACCCTTTTCCTTGTATCAGAGTCTTGACTGCTGCTAAATTGAAAAGGAACGATTTCACTTGGCAATATTGTGCAATATTTGCTTGAGGAGCGAGGAGTCCATTGACCACATCCTTTTCCATTACAAACTTGCCAAGAGCACGTAAGCTCTTCTGTAAAACATCCTTGATTTTCATTAGGACGCTCTGTCCAATGTCGTCGACTTTTGGGCTAATTGGATTGAATGAGAATCTGACATTAACATTGCGGAAAACTGGAAACCAATTGATCTCGTCATGTGATTGGCAATCTGAAAAGAGAGTAACAAAAGAGCCTTTGATAAAAATAATATACGATTTGATACTCATAGGTTTTATGATGCATAAGTTTGCTTCAATTCGAAAAAGGGGATATGCAGAGGATGATATTTTTTCGATCTTATTGCCATTTTGCCTTGTCTCCTACTTTCGGTTTTTTGCCTACCCCTCCCCTTTTTGGATGATTGAACGCAACTTGTGTTTCTTCCTTACTTTTTTTCTAATGAAAATTTGATCTTTTCCGAAAATAAACTGACGAACTCACCTAAACGCACCAAACGACCACAAAGTAAATAAATAGAGCCAACACTTGATAATGACAACAGATTGATATTCAAGATGTGACTGCTAGGACACAAGGCCGAAACTCTTCACCAATAACCCATCCTCATATCACCTCCGGTACCTCGTTCAAATCTTTCTAAATTCGCCGATCAGTTGGTTTATCGTGAAGTTCCCAAAACTTCTCTGTCAGGTGTCCAATGTGTTTGTATAATGGTCAAATCTGTTGCTGTGACTCACACAAGCTTTATCGATGGTTCTACTGCTCATGAAGACAGTTGATTCGACTAGAGCAGTCATTTGTAGAAAGAAAATAAAGGAGAATGACCAGATGGAAGCGGTTTTGAGCTGATCTTGTTGGAGAACAAGGTTTAGCCGTGCCTAGATGTTTCTGAAGATTGAGAGAAGATTTAGACTGAGTTAGCATACCGTACCATGTGAGTAAGAATAAGATTATAGAGATTGAGGTACTTTTAGTCAATTGAATGTTACACATTTACTTTATGTACATTAAAAAAATGAGAATGGTTGGTTACAACTACACCCCACTAACTACACTAACCATACCATTATTTATTTTCTATTATTAAATAACCTGGTATTCTTCAGTTTGAAAGCAGAGGAACTTTTTTTCTCTTTGGTTAGGTTTGAATTAGTGAATATAAGGCTGATAGTATGATGAACTAGAACTAGCAGGAAAAACTTGTTGCTTAAACATGAAATCATTTCTAAATTAAGGTGATTTCTGGTTCAGTTTCTTCTACATGCTATGAAGTTGGATTTAAGGTTTTCTTTTCCTGCACAGCATATTAATTCGATGGCACAAATAAAACAAGCAAAATATGGGGTTGTCGACATGGATTTTGTCTTAGGGATTGGTGGTTATGACCTGGAAAGGTAATCAGTTTGCCCCTCATATTATCTATTGCAGAAAGAAAATAATTATCCATTGTTTTTTTCTTCTACTTTCAGTTCTTTATCGATACAAAACATAGATATTCTATCACATTTTCATGTTACTGCTATTTGGAACTGACATGATGTTTCTGCTGCAGAATTGATAAGGAAGTTCAGTCAGATAGTTCACTTTGTAATGACCATCACCATGAAATCGGACATGGTATTATCTTTTGGTTTGCTTTGTTAATTTTAGTTAGTGATCTTTCTTTATTCCCTTCCAAATATGACAAAAAGAACTAATTTATTTATGGGGAAGATACAAGTAAGCAAACACTTAATTTTCTGAGAAACATTTACATAACTTTAACTCTTAACACCTCCTCCTCCATTGAATGGTGGTGGGATTTGAAAACCCATCACCTTACTCTGGGTTGCTCTTTGTACAAATATTTTAATTTTACTAAGTAATATGTCATATGAGACAAGCATTCTTATGGTGAAATTGAGCTTAGATGCCAAACTTTGGTTAGTAGTGCAAAAAAAGCACACATTTTGTGTTTATAGTCCTTGGTTACAAGCTGAGCATTTTGTTGGTTGACATAACTTCCTTTTCGATGCTTAATATTGAGATCATATCCATAACACAATTAAATGGATGAATTAAAACAAGTTCCAAGTGACTTGAGACGAAAAGAGTATTGGTGTCCAGAGTTTGCTTCTTCTTTAAAAACAAAAGGGTAAACGTGAATACAGTGATGAAGTAGCTAATGGATAGCAAAAGTAGGAAGAGAAGAGTGGAGAAAATACTATTGAGGTGCTAAGATTATTTTTGTAACCCATGTCAAGTGTCTTGAAAGGAATGCAAAGTCATCTAGCTAAGTGATAGAGCACAAGATTTATGTCCGCAAGGTCATGATTTTGAGTCTTGATGACCATTAATTTTATAAAATTTTAAAAAGTTAGATATAAAAAATATTATAATAAATTTTGTAAACCTTTTGAGTAATAAAACACGGATGGCATTATTAGTAGAGACAATGCTATTCTACTGTCAGAATCTGTTATAATCTTATGATTAAAATTACCTGCAAAAAATCACATTTATTAAGGATTGGATTCAGAATTTTACATAGTTCGCTGATGGAATGTTTTAGGGCTCTGGTCCCTTCAAATTCATTCTTAATGGATCCTAATTTAGTTCAATCTGGAAATGCACGTTAAAAGACTTCATCTGTTATGAGCTATTATTGTGGAATTTATTAATTTTGGCAGGTCTGAATAGTTCTTTAATAAATTTCCTGAACTACACAGAAAATGGAGTTCTTTTTTCAGATTGTTATCAGATGAAGGGTAGCACTTAGAATATGTGTAGATTACACTCTTCAGCTGATCTGTATATTAACCTTATGATATCTCAGCATAGAATCTGCATGACTTTTTGTAGTTCTTTCACCAATGATTTTATAGTAAATTGTCATTTGAAACAGTTGTCTAGTTCTATTTTCTATCTGATGAACATGGCTTTTCTTTTTCCATTTTTGTCAGTGCACCATCGTGGGCATCATCATCACGGCCATACACATGATTCTTCTGTCTCTAGTGTTAGCATTGTTTCTGAGGGAGACCTTGACCTTGATGAGGTAAGAAAATGTCTTGGATTGCAGAAAGAATGTTAATAAGAAGATTTATGCATATCTTTTTTCTCCTGCTTGGTTCCAAAATCTTTCTTCCTTGTGCTGGTTGACACCATTTACCATTTCATTGATCCTCGTTTTCACGATGGTTGCAAATTTGTGGTGGAGAAGGCTCAACTAAAATAATACAGATTAAGTTATGACATGAGGTTTCATGTTTGTATGTGTCAATGATACATCAAAACAAACATAAAAAAAAGAAGTCAAAAAGCTCTCAGTGTCATGAATGGTGGTCAATTTGGGCCTCAACAATAGTCATATTCGGCAGTTGGACTCAAAATATTGGATTGTCGATTCAGGGGCATCTGAGCACATGAAGGAGAACCTATCTCTGCTTCATGATTTTTATATACAAAACTATTTGTCCACCGTTCGTGTTGCTAACGACGTAAGAGTTCTAGGAACCGGATCATCTTCCGTAAAACCTAAGTCTATCTGAATGGTTACGAATTTCAGAATAGAGAACGGGGAGGACGATTCAATTCACAGTGTTAAGTTGTGTTCATAACTTTAGATCTTGCAACCTAGCCATAAAAAATGTTTCAGCTTATTTTATTTTCTCTTTCAAACAAACGTGTCGAAATAATGTTGTGACATTATAGAATTGGACATCCCATTTTTTTATTTGGTTAAACTATTCCTAACCTGTTTATCAATGAAATTACAACTTTTAATTGTGACACTTGCCAATTTGCAAAACGCTCTATCCTCTAACCCAAGCATTGCATATAAATCCTCTAAACTAAGCATTGCATACAAATCTTCTAAACCATTCTCATTAATTCATAGTGACGTGTGAGATCTGCCTGCATGGGGATCCGCCCTCACTGACTCTTTAGATTGATAAACGATGGTTTGTGATCTTTATTGACGATCAATCGCCTCACTTAACTCTTTCTAATGAAGGAAAAATCTAATGTTTGTCAAACCTTAAAAGACTTTTTTATCTTAATCCAAAACCAATTACAACCTCCATCCAAGCCTTCAAAACCGATAACCGATGTGAATTATTTACTTTCAACCTCTGATTTTAGGAAGACATCATTCATCTAAGCTCTTGTGTTGATATTCCCAACAAAATGGTGTTGCCGAAAGAAAAAATCGTCACCTACTCGAGGTAATAACTCGATCTCTCCTATTCGACTCCAATGCTCCCAAAATATATTAGGGTGATGCTTATCCCCTCTTCTAGCCTAACGGCAACAAGAGGTGGATATTCACCCTAAGATCCTGGGTTCGAGACTAAAGAAAAAATTGTCACTTACTCGAGGTAATAACTCGGATCTCTCCTATTCGACTCCAAAGCTCCCAAAATATATTTGAAATATTAATATGTAACTAATGATTTGAAATATTTGTGTGGTGAACTGGTGATTGATGAATGGTGATTTATATTTTTTTTAATATAAAAAATTAATATATAAATATATTTAAATTCGAGTCGAACTCGAGCCTACGGTTATATGACCCAGCCGAGTTCGAGCTTAATATTGAAAGCTCGATCGAGCTTGAGCCGAGCCACTAAAAAACGAGTCGAGCCGAACTCGAGTCAGGGCTAGTTCGAGCTCGACTCGGTTTGTTTACACCCCTAGTCCAAAATGACCTACTCCATGAATGTTTAATTAATTGAAGATCAATCCTTCTACCATCACGTTGAGGAGGAGAATCTCAACAATCTTCATGATGGTCCTCCGGAAGATATCATCACTCCTACTTTCATAAATGTGCCCGAATGTGCATTTGAACCAACATCACAACAAAATCTATCATTCAAACCTACATCTGAATCCACAATCATAACCACTTCCTCATCAACCTCACCTCCTCTGAGAATAGAGCTAAAACTATACCCTCGAAGAAGAACACAACTTGCAACCAGTCCATGAATCCTACTCGAACCCGAGTTCAGCTGAAATTTCAGGTACGACAACTAATCATGATACTCTTTCTATTGACTTACACATTGTTCGGAACAATGTTAGGTATTAGCCTATTAGGTATGTATAAATCACCCAATCTCAAATTTGTTTCATACAAATGTCTATTGGAGACATACCGGGCATTCATTGCTGACTATGACAATGTTAGAATACCTACATTCATTCATGAAGCCCTCAAGCAACCAAAATGGAAATGTGTTGTCGATGATGATACTAGTGCACTTCTAAAGAATCATAAGTGGTCCCTTTGTGAACTTCTAAATTGAAAAAAACACATCGGTGTAAATGGATCTTCAAAATGTAAACCGAGTGATACCTCAATGAACCCTTACTTCGACATATAATAAAAAAAATATGACATCTTTACTGATAAATGGAGAACCGAACATTTTCTTTCCAGTGAATGTGAACTGCAACTTGGTAACACTTGTATGCAGTTTACAGAATCTTAAGGTACATCAATTACATTCTAGATAAAGGCTCATTGTTCTTGAAGAAGTAATGTTGAGAAATTAGTATATTTAGATGCAGAGTGGGAACCAATTAAACATTTGTTTGGGAAGGAAGAAGAAATCGGTAGCCTCAAGAAGCTGTACTAAAGTTGAGCTACGAGCTCACCCTCAAGTTATGTGAAAGTATGTGGGTACACGAGTCTTGAAGGAATTTGTAATCATCGATGACAGCCATCAAGCTCTATTGTGACATGACTAAGAATCCGGTTCATCACGATAAAACCAAACACATCAAGATTGACAAACAATTCGTTTCAGAGAAAGTTGACAGTGGAACATTGAAAACCTTTAACTTTCCATCAAGATCTCAACTTGCAGATACTCACGAAACCTCTGCCAAAAGAATATTCAATGACATGTGTAACAAGTTAGGAATGTACAATTTGTACCATCCAACTTGAGTAAGAGGGTAGAATTACCCATTACCGTTCTTTCTATGTACATAGTGTATATCATATATTCAATATACAAAAAAAAAAATTATCTGTCTGTCTCTCTGATTTCCTTATTACTTACATGCATTATATCTAAAGTTGAAAACTTGTATGCTTGTTGCAGATATTGTTACAACATAATTATTTATTAGAACATCTTTTTGGATTGATATGATTTAGGTGGATGATTGGATCGAAAGGCTAATTGAAGTGAAAGGCGAAGACTTATATAGGTTGAAGGGAGTTCTGTCCATAAAAGATTCTGATGCCCGCTATGTTCTTCAGGTGTCCCTAATATAGTTGGTGGTTTATTTTTTCTTTTGTTTTCAGTCATGATCTTTACATAAGCTTAGGTCTCTGGTTCAATTCCTTGTAGGGGGTGCAATCCATTTTAGACGGCTGCCCAGGTAAGGCATGGGGAACCGATGAGAAAAGAATAAATAAGCTTGTCTTCATAGGAAGGAACTTGGATGAAATTGCTCTCAGAAAAGGCTTCAAAGGCTGTCTAGTTTAAAGGATTTATTGATTGAAATGGGTGATTTATAAGTTAATTTAAAAGTCAATCTAATGCTACATGTCTAGTTCAAGCACAAGGGAATTTTGTATTTGTGAATGATGGAGACTACCAATAGGTATATTATTTTTGTCAAAGTGGTGCTATATTTTATAATGAAATAACACATACTTAGTTGGTAAAGAAAACCAACATCACGTATCCAAATAAAACTTAAACCAAATTTTCTTAAGAAGGCCTAGTTTTCCCTTTTATGACTATGTGTCTTATTTGAGATTTCAGTTGTATCAAAGTCTTCTGAACCCTCTCGACCCTAGTTTCTTTGTTCTGTGGATGATGATCCTATTTGCATGTGCCTTTAGTCATTGTCACTGTTGGCATCACACCTCTTCTATTTGGGTTGGGTGATTTTATCTGTTCTTCTTGTATTAAAGGAACTATTGTGATTGATTCTATGATTTTTGTCGCCGCTCAAAGTGTTCCTTGACTCTTTTTTGTCCATAGTTCTCCCGCTGAGGGGGATTTTGATTACCATCATGCTGATGTTGTAGTAGAATGAGTTATGTGAGATCAAGGTCTTGCCAATTGTAAGGTTCTATCCTTGTGCATCTTTGCAATTCGTTGTTCTGTTTCTTGTTAATTCATGCAATTTGAAACTTATAATTATGACCATGCTGAGTGTATCAATCAAATTGGTCTATCTATCCAAGACATTCATGTAGATTCTTCGTTTTTGACTATGTTAGGATTAGATATCTTTGCAATTCGGTGCCATGATTGTTGCAAGTTTGATATTTAGATATTGTGTTGATTGTTCCATTGATAGTTTTAGTCCCTTCTCCTTGTAAGGAACTAAAGAAGATGGTTACAATGAGTTTTTGTTTTCTACATGAACTATTCTCTTTGGAATTTGCTTAGGAGTATGCATTGTGTTCTTGAACTGCAAATTTAAGATTTTATTCTGGTTCATGCACTGCAAAGTTTTAATAACAATTATTGTTAGAAAACTCTCCCTTTTCAAATGATAATACATAAACTTTATGTGTTGAAATTAAAATGAGATTGAATGATTCTAGGCTGAAAAAAGTAATGTTCTTAAAATTGTATGATTATATTGGATTTTGAATTAGACATTGTGTGCATAAACATAAAGAGTCGTATTTGACTCGGACAAGTTGTGTTAGACTCTCAATCCTGTCATATCTTAATCTTATACATGTTGTGTTTGATTCATTCAAAATATTAGAATTTATGAACTATTTCGTGTTATGTTAATTTGTGTTTATGAGTTTATTTCTGTCATGTTAACTCGTGTTTAATTTTGTGTTTCGTGTTATTTTGACTAAAACGGATTATTGTTTTGACTTAATCGTGTAGTGTCGATGCCCGTTTTCATGTGTTTCATGTCTTGAGTGAGTTAATTATATATATATA
The DNA here is from genome assembly GCF_907164915.1 of Impatiens glandulifera. Lineage (NCBI taxonomy): Eukaryota > Viridiplantae > Streptophyta > Magnoliopsida > Ericales > Balsaminaceae > Impatiens > Impatiens glandulifera. The sequence goes on from NC_061868.1 coordinate 23,788,003, forward strand.
TATATTAATTTGTAAGAAAAAAGTTTATTTAGACTCGTATGTACTTTTAGTTAAACATATAAACTAATAAAAGTTTATTTAAATGTATTTATTATAAAAATTTTTGTTCAATTAGTCTTTTTAATAAATAGTGTTAAGGAACTTAATTTTGATGGGAATTGTTTTTTAAAATTTATATATTTATTAATTAAATATTTATTTTCTCTCTTTTAATTAGTTAATTATTAAAAAAAATTGTTTTCTTTTTATTAATTAATTAATTTTTATTTATTTATTTATTTTTTTCAACTATTTTTTCTATATCAAAATTGATTATTTTAAAATTGTTTAATCTTCTTTAAGGAGTTAAAACTTGGATATTATAATGACTCGTCTCTTCAATAACAAAAGACTATTGAATTTGAATAATAATAGATATTAATACATCCAATAATAAAATAATATTAATTAAAATTATACAAAAAGAATTTTAAAAAAATAATAACTCAATGATTTTGTTTACTATTATTATAAACCTAAATAAAAAATTGAATATAAAGACTATTAATTTAATTTTTATTTACATTAAAAAAAATCACATAAATATTACAAAGAAAAAAAATAAAAAGAGATAAATAAATAAATTAATAAATAAATAATAATTGAGAGAAATTAATTAATTAATTAATAAAAACAAGGAAAGGAAAGGAAGATAAAAAATAATATTTAATTAATAAATTTTAAATTTTAAATTTAAAAAAAAATCAATTCTAATTAGTTGTTTACTAATTGAGAGTAAAAAAAATTTATAGTACATAAATGAACTTTTTATTAGTTAATACGTATATACAATTAAATAAGCTTTTTTCTTAAATTATAAAAATTGTAAAATATGATTATTAATTTATTAATTTATTTTAATTTATAAAATTTAAATTAATTTAATATGTTAAATATATTATTTAAAAAATTAATTAATATGTTAGATATATAAAATGTGTAGATATAAATTCTAACCTATAGTTTTATAAATAATAATTTTTATATTAATTATTTAAAATGTGTTAAATTTTATAAATAATTATTCAAATAAAATTAATTAATAATTTATTAATTGAATTTGAATATAAATAGATTTGGAGAGATAATAGTTTATTGAATTTGAATATAAATAGATTTGGAGAGATAATAGTTTGTGAATGTTAATATAATGTGAATAGTTTAGAAAAAGAAATGAGAAAGGTAGGTAGAAATTTAATGATTTATAGTTGAAGTATTTATAAACATATATTATTATATTATAATTTAATGTAAATGTGGGTATAAATTATAGTAGTGTAGTGATACATGTCTATTACGCGGATGACCTGGGTTTCTTATCTCACAAGTACTAACGGGTACGCTATAATTCAAATTACCACTATCTCAATAGTATAATCCTGAAGCAAACTACCACTATCTCAATAGAGTACACCGATAAACTTTCTCTCTCTAAATCACCATATTTCTTGAATCAACTTACTCTCTCTAGTTATTTTATTCTCAAATGTATTCTGTAATTCACTAAGTGAAGCTGAGAGATAATTTATTGGACTACTTGATAGTCATTAACAGTGTATTGTAAATTAAACAGAGGGTGTTCTATTCAATAGTGTGTGTTAAGAGTTCGGAACATGCGATCAATTAAGTCATGTATTTCTGACTAGGTTTGTGTATGCGCTATACGAATCAAAGTCTTTTAGTGAATATTCTTCCTGTTGAGGAAGAAGGGGCGGCGTAAGAATTTATCTCCGAACATCTATAAAACTTGTTGTGTTCTTTACTTTCCGTCCATTGCATTCGTTTGTCTGACGTTTCAAATATAGCTAGTTGTTTCCGCACTTTAACTTGTTCAAGAGCTCGCAAAAATTTGTGACTAATAGAAACAGATCTTAATCCCTCATAGGATTAACACCGAATCGAAAGTTGAAAGTTGTTAACTATAGTCAGACCCCATCTCTATAGTCAACATCGATCCTAACCAGTGGTATCAAAACTAGATTTTCTATTCTCAAGCACCATCAGACTCCTGAAGCATGTCTACTATTATCAACAGAATCCCAATGTTCTCCGGGGAAAACTACGATAACTAGAAGCTGAGAATGCGGGCACACTTCGCTGCACTAGATGATGACATGTGGTATATCATCACCGATGACCCAATAAAGATAATGAATGCCATCTCCACTACTAACCTCGATGGCACTCCTGAGATGAAGGAGAAACCAAGGTCAGAGTGGACCACCGAAGATAAGAGGAAGAACAACCTTGACAACATGGAAACAACCATTCTCTACAAGACACTAGACGCCAGCATGTTCAGTAAGATCACTAATTGCACCTCTTCCAAAGAAATTTGGGAGCGGCTGGTCCAACTGTGTGAGGGCAATGAGCAAACCAAAGAAAACAAAATCATGGTTGTCACTCAACAGTTCGACAACATCAAGATGCGTCCCGGAGAGAAAATGACTGAATTTGATGAAAGATTTAGTAAGATCACCGTCGATCTCTCCAAACTTGACAAGACTTACAACAATAGAGAGGTTGTAATCAAACTCATGCGTACTCTGCCTAAAGAATGGAATATTAAGACGATGACCATGAGGGAGTCCAAAGACCTTAATAAGATGGAACTGCATGATATGTTCTCCGATCTAAAGGCCTACGAGTTTGAGATAAACTTTACAAATGAAAAGGAGCCATCCACATCTTCCATCTCTACCAAAGCGCTAGTGACGATTGAGGAGCCACTTGCCTCCAATGTTGTGAAGTCTACCAAGCAGATTAGTAGCGATGTCATGGCTCTCTTTGTGAAAAAATTCGGCAAATTTATGAAGAAGAACAAGGAGTAGAAGGCTCTCATGGTTGTTGAAATAAAAGCCAAGTGGGCCGAAAGCGATTCAGACAACTCATCATCTAACGATAGTGATGATAAAGTCGTCACATGCTTCATGGAAGACGACCAATCTGAGGTATTTGACTTCTCATCTAAAGAATTATCAAGAGATGAATTAACTACTACATTTAATGATATGGTCATTGAGTACAAGAAGTTATCATACTCTTTCAATGAGATGAGTTTGAAAAATAAAATTGATAACACCCCTTCATCTCAAGTATCTGAACCAAAAGATTTTGAAAACAAAATAGTTGAGCTCTCATCCGAGAATGATAAGCTCAAGGGAATAGTTCATGGCTTATCTCTTGATAATAATAGATTAAGCTATGTAATAAGCTCATGGACGAGGTCTGGAAGTGCCCTCAATAAAATACTTGAGCAACAACGTTCAGCCGGATGCAAATTCAATTTGGGATTTGTTGAAGGCAATCCAACCAACCCATGCAAACAGTTAAACCCAACAAAAGGAAAACTTCAATCTAAGTTTTGCCAAGGATAACTTAACAGATAGTATCGCTGATCAAAACTGTGAGGATTTTGGAATTAAAAAGGAAATGAGATATGTTCAACCTACCGATCAGATGTTAAGTTGGCTGAAACCTAGAAATAGGACAACCAACCCGTCTGGTCAGCAAAGACATGACAAAAGGAACTCTATCAAGTCAAACACACACAGGGATTGGGAGATCCATTAGAATAATTCGAGTATTAATCCCCAAGGGACTAATCCATCGTGGATCCAAAGAAAATTGGGTACCAAAGGTGTCAATATTTACAGGTGTAGGTAAATCAAGACAACAACTTGGAAGAGTTAAATAACATTTGGACAGTCGGCTGCTGACGGACATAGCATATGACAAACAATAGCCTAAAGTGGCTGACATCTTCACGAAGCCACTTCCCGAGTCTAAGTTTTCTTACCTTAGAAATATTTTAGGATTGTTAGATTAAAACAATGCATAAACTGATTAAATGATTAACTCAACTGGTTTTGATAATTTATTTTAAATAATCAAAAAGGGAGAAATTATTGAATAATGTTTAAATCATGAACTCAATTGGTTTTGATAATTTAGTTTAAATAATCAAAAAAGGAGAAATTGTTGAATTGTGTTTGAATCATGAACTCAACTGGTTTTGATAATTTAGTTTAAATAATCAAAAATAGAGAAATTGTTGAATTGTGTTTAAATCATGAACTCACTTGGTTTTGATAATTTAGTTTAAATAATCAAAAAGGGGGAAATTGTTTAATTGTGTTTAAATCATGAACTCACCTAATTTTGATAATTTAGTTTAAATAATCAAAAAGGGAGAAATTGTTGAATTGTGATTAAGTTATGAACTCACCTGGTTTTGATAATTTAGTTTAAATAATCAAAAAGAGAGAAATTGTTAGATTAAGGTTTTAATTAATTTAAGAAATTTATCATACTTGATTTCGATAATTGATGAAAATTGTTTTGATAATAAATGGATAAAACTAAGTTCAATTATTGTTAGTCATATCAATTATATTAATATATACTTAGATATAAATGTCACGTGGGTGACCTAGGTTCGAATTTTACTAGATGCAAATTAATAATTGGAGTTTTATTATTTCAGGCACAACTCAAAGTCAAGGGTGTGCGAGTAGACGTCTCAAAGTCAAAGGTGCGCGAGTAGACGTCGTCTAACTCCTTTAGACACGGTCTAAGGAGTGCGCGAGTAGACATCGTCTGACTCCTCTAGACGTGATCTAAGGAATGCACGAGTAGAAGTCGTCTAACTTTTATAGACGCGGTCTAAGGAGTGCTCAAGTAGACATCGTCTAACTCCTTTAAACGCGGTCTAAGGAGTGCACGAGTAGATGGCATCTGAGTAAAGCAGATGCGTCTAAGTAGAGTAGATGGCGCAAAACATTTGGCGTCTAAGCAGAGTAGATGACATTTAAGAAGATGGGCGTCTTGATAGCTGGAAGTAGAGCTCTCCAGACATCTGACAGTAGAGCTCAACAAACGAACAACTTCCACATACGCCATAATTCAAATTGCATGCACTGTACTACCACGATCTCAAGAATATATTCCTACTGTACTACCCAGTACATCATGGATAGTACATTCAACGGAAAGAGGACACCTGTCCAAAAAAAAGATTTGACCATTGCTACAATTCAGTATATGAAGCAATTAGAGTACAACGACAAATAGTAGAAGCTTTCTCTCTTTCTTAAAATCACCAGATTTCCAGACTCTTAATTTCTTGAATCAATTTACTCTATCTCTAGCTATTTTATTCTCAAGTGTATTTTGTAATTTACTAAGTGAAGCTAAGAGATAATTTACTAGACTACCTGATAGTCATTAACAGTGTGTTATAAGTTGAACAGAGGGTGTTCTGTTAAATAGTGTGTTCTAGGAGTTTAGAAGAGACAGTCAATTAAGTCACGGGTTTCTGACTGGGTTTGTCTATGCGCTATACAAATCAAAGTCTTCTAGTAAATATTATTTTTGTTGAGGAAGAAGGGGTGATGTATGAGTTTTATCTCCGAACATTCATAATACTCATTGTGTTCTTTAATTTTTTTCCATTGCATTCGCTTGTTTGACGCTTTAAATCTAGCTAGCTGTTTCCGCACTTAAACTTGTTCAAGAGCTCGCGAAAATTTGTGAAAATTAGTAACATATCTTAAACCCTCACAAGTTAACATCGAATCAAAACTTGAAAGTTGTTAACTATAGTTAGACCCCCGTTTCTATAGTCGACATCGATCCTAACATAATGATTTAAATACTATAAAAGAAACAAACTATAATACTAACAACAAGGATTTCGTCTTTAAGAACATATCATTTTCCAACGATAACAAGAGCTTTGATTCGCTTTTTGAAAGTTGAATGGGACCCAAAGGTACAAACAAGGGAGTGATTTCATAGCATTTTGGTTCGAAAGAGTTAGAAAGAAGAGTCACGTTGAGATAAACCATTTCGCGTTGAGAGAGAGGAATACAGATACGATGATGAATTATAACGAACGGAAAACCCTTTTTCATAAAAATAAAATAAAATAATGATTCTTGATTATTTTAAAGAGGAGGAGAAGATTTTTTTAGTTAAAAGACTTGTGATTTGATTGATGAAAAAGAGAGTTAAATGATATTTAATTTTTTTATATTTAAATAAGCCAAAATCGAACAAAGCGTGGAACTAATTCTCAAACTAACCTATTTTACTATTCAAACTAAGTTTTTTATTTTATTTTTACATATAAACTCATTATTAAATATATATATATATATATTGTTAGATAAAATCAGACCGGTTCAAATAAACCTAACTTAAATAAACTTTCCATGCAGGAACAAGGAACCGGACCGGATGAACAAGAGAACCGACTAAAGAAACCTAACCGGTCAAGCTACCAAACCGATCAAGAGTATTCGGAACGTGACCGCACAAAGAAAGGATCGGCCAAAGCTTAAAACCGGAATCATCAAACAGCCGATCATCCACAAGGAAGAGGAATAACCGGAAGAAGTCCGGTTACATCACTCATACCAAAAGCCTTTCGGCTAAGTCAAGTGACCAACCAGTACAAGAAGACAATTCGGGTATCTGTTGAGAACGATACCAAAGGAACAGACTGAACACTTCCATATTCATGCAAGTCTGAGGAAAGACTGTAGGCTGCAGAAGACAGTACTACCGGATCTTTCTACTTCGGGATAAGACAGAAAGGAAATCTTCCAAGTACAGACAACTGTCCAACAGACAGTGCCTACATCAAGTAAAAGACAAACCCGACAGGTTTGTCTTACACACCGGAAGAACAGACCGCCAGGTCTGAGACAGAATACCAGGTCTTAGGTTGAACGTCAGGTCTGAGGAAACGACCGCAGGTCTGAACCTCTGAAACACTGAATCACTGCACCTCTGATCAGCCAATCAGATTCAAGGCAGTGAAATATGACCGTTGGCATATTTCACCTATAAAAGGGGTAGTTGAAGAAGAGTAAATGCGGGACATCAGTGTGATATTGGGATATTGAGAGACATACACTTGGGATAACAAGCGCTAAGAGCATTTACTACAAGTGATAAGATTGTGCTGCTTTAGAAAGCCTAAGTGTTAAAAGTCAAAAGTGTGTTTTACAATTTCGGTGTAAGTTGTAAGAGTGTTATCGAGCAGGAAATAAGTCTCGATCGGTTTGTACTTGTATTCCTTAGTGAATATCCTTCTCGCGGTTTCGAGAGGAAGGGGTGACGTAGGAATTTTATCTCCGAACATCCATAAAATATGTCTTGTTATTTACTGTCTGCCGGTTTCATTACTTGACCGATCTATACCACTATAACTGACCTAATCCTATCCAAGCCGAACTTCCAGGTTACCAAAGCCGACCCATCAAACTTCAAACCTCCATTATACAATACCGACTCTGCCTATCATACAAGCGTGCCGCTTCAACCTGAAAGCAAACCTCTTCCGCGCTTGAACCTAGTTCAAGGGTTTGTGACAGGTTGTGTAGTATTGAAACCCCGGTGTTAATCTCTAACCAGATTAACCACCACCCTTCGAGTGAGAACCGCTAACCGGTCCAACCCCCGGTCCTCCAGCGGCGATCTAGATCCTAACATATATATATATATTTAAATTATTATTTTTAATCAAATATTTAAATTATTATTTTTATAAATTTGATTATTTATAATGGGATATATATATATATATTTAAATCATTATTTTATAAATTTAATTATTTATATTTTAATATATATATATATATATATACATTTAAATTATTATTTATATAATATAATATAATAAATATTCACTCTATCATTCTCATAGATACTATTAAATTTTAAATATCCTAACCATAACAATATAATAATTTAATAATCATAAAAATAATAACAACCATCATTCTCTAAATTATTAACTTTCTTAGCCCACCTCCCACAAATTATGGTCTGCACATTATTAATTAAGTTCTAAATATTGGTATAAAATTTCAATCCTAATAATCTTAATCTCAGTTCGAATATGTTGGTTTGACCTCGTTGGTATTTCTTCTTTCACAAAGTTTCTTAAGTATCTCTAAAATCGTTAAAGCTAGATTTTTTTGAGAAAACGACTTAGCGTGATTTCATTAAAAATTCCCAAAAACGGGAAAAAAAAACCCACGAGTTTAAGAGATCATTCTAGACAGGCCTAGAATGATTTTGAAGTCGTAACATTCTAAATAAAAGCTAAAAACGTAAATGAATTATCTGTTTACAATGCTTTCAATTCTAGTGAGTTTAAAAAACGGTAAATTCCAGTTCCTGCAGACATTCCAGTTCTACTCCGTGCTTGGAATTACTCTCCACGTTCCCGCGAGGGCGCTGCAATCCGATACAATATCTTTCCATAACTCGTCAATGCTCCTGCGGGTTCTGTCATATACCCTTGCATTCCGTTCTTGCCAAATGTTATACACCACTGCTCCAAAGCCGCACTTGAACACACTTGTTGCAAATCTATTTCCCTTGGCTTTGAGTAGTGCCGCTTCTTTGATTTCATTCCATTCGCTCGGGAAACTGATCAGCTCCAGGCTTTTATAGAATCTGTCCCAAAGCTCTGAAACAATACAACAGCTCCCAAATAGGTGATTTATGGTTTCTTCATTTTCTATGCATAGAAGACAGCTCGCGTCTGGGATGCTCATATACTTACTGATACGATCACGTGTGCTGAGTCTTTCCCAGAAGGTGAGCCATAGGATGAACTAGTGTCGAGGGATAATCTTCGTTGACCATATAAGAGGAGCCCATTCTACTTTCTGCGCTTTTTCCCGGATTACCTCCCATATTTTCTTCAATACCAGCTTCCCATTGTCCTCAGCTTTCCATTCATGAATATCCGGTCTGTCGTGTAGTTGTATGTTACTTATATGATCAAGTATCCTCTTTCCTTCTGGAATTCTTCTCAAGAGCAAGTTCCAATTCCCGTATTTGATGTCTCTGATTTTAGCTTTTGCGTAGTCTCTTCTGATACGAGTATTTTGAAACTGCTCCTTGTCGATAATAGGCTGGTTTTCAAACCAAGGGTCGTGCCAGAATATAGTGCCTTTCCCGTCCCCTAGTCGGATATCATAAAGATTTGTAATATCGCTTCTTAGTTTAAGAATCTTTTTTAGAGACCAGCTCATACCTTCGTGAATTTTGTAGGTCCAGATACTGGTTTCATGTTTCATAAATCTCGTATGCACCCATTTGATCCATAGTAACTCCTGATTGCGCTCCAAAGCCCATAGATGCTTGAAGGTTAGAGCCTTGTTCCACTCGATATAGTTCTTCAAGTCGATGCCTCCCTCGTCCTTCGGTTTGCAGAGAGCGGTCCATTTGACTTTCTTTCCTCCTTTTCCACTATTACCCCATATAAAGTTTCTCATCAGTGTGTGGAGTTCCTTCATTACCTTCTTCGGAATGACCATTTCCTGCGCCCAATAGCCAATTATGCCCATAACCACGGTTTTGATAAGTTCAATCCTCCCTGCATAAGAAAGTTTTTTCGCTGCCCAGCCAGATATCGTGTTTTTTACCTTTTCAATCAGCGGCTTGCAGTGTGAGATCTCGATCTGCTTCGCAGTTAACGGAATTCATAAGTAACTTATGGGAAATATGTCTTCCTTGATGCCCATGATGTTGAAGATGTCCTGCTTTGTTTCGTCCTTCACGCCTCCATAAAATGCCACACTTTTGCTTTCATTAATAGTTAAACCTGTTACCTCAGAAAAGAACGTTAGTGCAGCCCTAATAGTTTTAATAGAATCAACGTCCGCGTGCGCTAGAATGAACAAATCGTCAGCAAAGCATAAATGTGTTACCTCCTCTACCTCACAAAATGGGTGAAAGATGTATGGACGATTCTTTCGGAACATCGCGAAGATGCTCTCAAAGATCGGCATGATAACTACGAAAAGGTAAGAAGAGAGGGGGTCCCCTTGCCTTACCCCGTTTTCACCCTTGAAATAGCCTTTGTGGACTCCATTGACGCTAACAACAAAGCAGGATGATGAAACGCATTGCATAATCCAATCGATAAAAATCATAGAAAAAGCAGAAACAACCAGAAAGTCTTGAATGGCTTCCCATCTAACAGAGTCAAAAGCTTTATTGATATTTTCTTTTTCCCGTAGCCTTTTAATAGGCTCTGCATGAAAAGAATATTATGAGAGATTGTCCTACCGGGGATGAATGCAGATTGATTAAGATTTATTATTTTTCCTATAACATTTTTAAAACGTTTAGAAATGATTTTTGAAATTATTTTATAAAAGTGAAAGCTAGATTTTATATTAGGTTTGTTCGTTGATGAACAATTTTGGCTTATATTTTTATTATTGTTTCTCAAATGCCTCGTCTCATTATGTTTCAACTTTGTTTGGTGACACTTTGAACGCTCATGTTTTTGCTATTATATTTAAATTATTCTTTTTTATTTAATATTTGATTATATTTAAAAAAAATAAAGTTATTTAAAATAATAATTGAAATGTAAATATATATATATATATAAATATATATTAAAATATAAATAATTAAATTTATAAAAATAATATTTAAAATATATATTAAAATATAAATAATCAAATTTATAAAAATAATAATAATAATATATATATATATATATATCAAAATATCAAAATAATCAAATTTATAAAAATAATAATTTTAATAAAAATAATAATTTAAATATATATAAATATTTAATAACGAGTTTAAAGGTAATAAAAAGTAAAATAAAATAAAAAAATAAATAGGAAATTTAATTTAATTAGTAAATTATCTTAGTTTGATAATAAATAAAAAAATTATTTTTAGTTTAGAAAGTTTTGAAAAAATAATGTTAGTTTAAGAATTAATAATAGTTTGAACCTCAATGTATAGTTCAACGTTGAAGCCTGATCATTGAATCAAATATTATAATATTGTATGATATTTAAATTTAAATTTAAATTTAAAATAGTAAATATTAAATAATTTAATAGTTTATTTAAATTAGATTTCTTAGCTAAAACTTTGAAAGACATGATGTGTTTGGTATCAAATTTTATTCCACACATTAAATAATTCAATTCCTAAAAAAAAAAAAAAAAAAAAAATGGAAAAAAAAATCATGACATTTATCATTATTCAAAAAATAAGTTGAATTTCTTTTAATCCAAAAGTCAAACCTTTTATTTAGTAGTCCATATATCAAACTTAAATAAGTAGCCTTAGGGCCTTGATCTTGTCATTATTAAATTTTAATAAAAAATTATTCTTTTGATTTCATTTTTTTTTACTAAGGCATAATGTGTTTTATATTTTTCTATATTAATTTAATTAAAAATAATATTATAATTAATTTATTAATTATTTCATCTCTTTTAGGCGGAGACATCCTTCTCCTCAAAGTGAGGCTTTCCGATTAAAGAGAAAAAAATAAAAATGCATCTTATTTTTATTTAATAAATTATTATAAATAAATTCAAAATTAAATAAAATTTTATTAATAGCACTTTTTTATTTATTTTATTTTAAGTAAGGCTTTCCGATTAAAGAGAAAAAAATAAAAATGCATCTTATTTTTATTTAATATATTATTATAAATAAATTCAAAATTAAATAAAATTTTATTAATAGCACCTTTTTATTTATTTTATTTTAGATAAAAAAAACTAGTAATGTAAAAAAAGAAAAGAAAAATTGTATAATAAATAATTAAAGAAGGTAAGAGAATGGAAAAGAAAGAGAAAAAGAGTGAATGAGAAGAAAATATAAATTATTATTTTAATATTAAATTACTACCTGTTTATAATAATTACTTTAGGTTTTTTTATAAAAAAAAACAAATACGTACAATGCCTATAAAAATGGGTTGTTGAATACGGAAAATTTGATGAAATGACAATAAAGATTGCTTTATTTGATATAAGTGTCAGCGCATAAAATTAAATGCGCTAGTGACACTTTTTTCGGACGAAAATGTTCTAATTGCGAGATGCAACCTCCGAATAAATGCACCCGTCTCGCGAATGCGGTTGCGTCTTGCGACCAGACCATTTGTAGTTAGTAATTGCATTTCAATGGTACGGTTGCGTCTCGCGATTGATAGTATTATTGTTTTCAATTGCAGCTGAAGTATTTGCTGAAGTATTTGTTGTGTATAATGGAGAGTGGAAAATTGCAGCTGATGGTGCTAGGTCTCTCTGTGCAAAATCATGCAAAACTTTGGATATACCCCCAAATACTACATTTGCCGAATTAGTTGATATCATCTATCAGAAGATTAACGTGCAAAAGTCTACATATGATTTAGTGATTGAAGTAATGCATTATGATGTTCCACCAAACTTGCCTCTATTGTTATTGATGAAGATGATGATTTGGACATCTATTTATCACGGTTGATTTCGGGTCGCACTTCGTCACCACTGTGTGCATTTGTAGTAGAGAAGTACCCAAGTCAAGATAGTGTACTACCACTACTTATTCAAAAAACTATACCTGGAGTTGTTCCTCAACATATTGTATTTGAAAGTGAAAATGAAGGAGGAGGAGGAGGAGGAGAAAAAACGGGCTCATCATGAAATGATCAATTATGAACGAGTTAGTGACTTTAATTATGAATGGGTTAGTGACTTACAAGCTACTACTAGTGTCGTACTAGAAATTGCACGCACGTCGCACCGATCATCAATAGCTACACCATTTAGTGCAAGAGCATCAATGTGTACACCATCTAGTGCAATAGCATCAATGGGTACACCATCTAGTACAAGAGCATCAATGGGTACACCATTTAGTGCAAGAGAATCAATGGTTACACCATGACAGACCCGACAGACCCCCTCATTTGCGATGGCATTAACTAGTAAAACCGTATTGGAAATCGGTGCATTGTTTGATAATAAAAAAGAACTTCAACTGAGGCTATATAAATATGCAATAACTAATCATTTTGAATTCAAAGTGGTGAAGTCACAAAAACATTTTTGGTATGTGAAGTGTTTGTATGAGACATGCAAGTGGAGATTGCATGCTGTGAAAGGTAATTTGTCTGAGATGTTTGAGATTCGTAAATTCAACCAACAACACTCATGCTTAGATTTTTTGACGCCAGAGAAAAAATGCAAACACCAGCATGGGTTATTGGGCAGTGCATGAAGAGTAAGTACATGGACCATCACCATAACCACTAGCCTAAGAAAATAATTTAAGACATGTAGTCAACTTATGGGATATTTTTGAATTATAATAAGGCTTGGAGGGCAAGGTCTTTAATGGCGGTGCAAGGAACGGTAGATGATTCCAATGGAAAATTTCCATCATACCTTTACATGTTGGAGAAGAATAATCCTAGTACCATAATAGACATCCAGACAGATGAGCTCGGCCACTTCAAGTATATGTTCATGTCTCTAGGCCTCTCAATTAGGGGTTTCAAAGCCTTTTGTCGTCCTGTATTGTGCGTTGATGCCAATTTTTTTAAGCACAAGGTGGGAGGTCAACTATTGGTGTCTATTGCATTGATTGTGAATGACCAACTATATCCTGTCGTATTTAGCGTTGTTTATTCAGAGAATAATAACTCTTGGACTTATTTTATACAAAAACTAAGATAAGAAATTGGATTAGTTGATGATCTCGTCTTCGTATCCGATAGACACCCAAGCATTGCCAATGCCTTGTGTGCTTTTTTTCCAGAAACAAACCATGGTGCGTGCACATATCACATAAAGATGAATATTATGGCCAAATTCAAAACTGATATATGTCATATGGAGTTTGATTTGGCTTCTCGTGCGTACACTATCCCCCACTTTAATCGTTTTTTTTGAAAAGATCAGGGTTAAAGATCAAAGGATTGTTGCCTATTTGGAAAAAATTGGGTTTCAAAGATGGAGTAGAACATTTTTCCCCGGTAAACGATACAATCAACTCACAAGTAATTATACTGAGAGTTTTAATAGTCAGAGTATGGAAGCCATAAAGTATCCCATTTCAGCAATAGCTGAGTATTTAAAATTCACAATACAACATTAGTTTAATGATAAAAGAGAAAAAACGTTCAACCACCAAGAACTTTTATCTCCAACTTATGAAAAGTTATTACGTGAGAGTTTTGAGAAGGCCAAATTTTATACCGTATCATTGCTTAACCGATTCGAGTTATATGTGCATGACAATGAGTCCCATTTTAAAGTCAATTTGAAAGACATGGACTGCACTTGTAGGGTATTTGAAGTCTCCGGTCTTCCTTATACGCATGCACTAGCTGCTGCCCGTCACAGGAATGTGGTTTCTTATGACTTATGCTCAAGGTATTATTCAACCTAAAAAATTCAATCTATTTAACCAATTGTTTAATCGTTCTATTTTCCTTCTCATAAGTATTACACAACTATATCTTGGTTGAATGCATATGCGGAGACATGTTATCCTGTTGGTGATGAAAACAATTGGAATGTTCCAGAAATTATCAAACAACGCGTGTGCCTAAACCACCTATAAAAGTTAAGAAAGGGAAGCCACAAACTAAGCATAGGACATCCCAATGTGAGGTCCGTCGATGCAGCTCATGTGGTGGTCTAGGACATAATAGGGAAACATGCAAAGAAGTGATGCCTGCATCATCTACTGCAAGAGCAAGAGCATCATCATCTCAACAGTATGAGTCATCATCTCAACAGCATGAGCCATCATCTCAGGTGTACGAGCCATCATCTCAGTTGTACGAGCCTTTAGCTTAGAAGAGCGTCAATGAACTTGTTGTAGAATGAACTTGAACTTTGTCGTAGAATGAACTTGAACTTGTTGTAGAATGAACTTGTGTTGTATAGAATGAATTTGGTTGTTGTGTAGAATGAACTTGTTGTTGTGTAGAATGAATTTGGTTGTTGTGTAGAATGAACTTGTTGCTGTGTAGAATGAATTTGGTTGTTGTAGAATGAACTTTTTGTTGTGTAGAATGAATTTGGTTGTTATGTAGAATGAACTTGTTCTTGTGCGAATGAATTTGGTTGTTGTATAGAATGAACTTGTTGTTGTGTAGAATGAATTTAGTTGTTGTAGAATGAACTTGATAGAGCCAGGGTCTAAACAAAATTGATTATATTATTTGAACCTATAATACAATTTTAGGAAATTATCTTACATTCTTTCAGTAGAACATATAATACAATCATCATCATCTATCATTATGGAGAAAGCAAATGTAAAGCAGAAGAAGGGTTTATGGTCTCCAGATGAAGACTAGAGACTTACGAGTTACATTCTCAACCATGGCCATGGCTACCGGAGCTCTATTCCAGTCAAAGCTGGAATGTCACTTTATTTGGATATTAAGTCTATATATATATGCAGATGATTAGTTTTGATAATTAAGTTTACATTTGCGTGACGCAACTGCATTCGTAAGATGCTCCCGTGAGATGCAACTGCATTTGCGAGACGCGACTACACTCGCGAGACGCAACTATGAGACGCAACTACGCCCGCAAGACCCAACTACATCCCCGAGACACAACTAACTTCTACTTTGTGAAAGCTCAGAACCATATCATTACATCAACAAAGTTTGATATCATTACATCAACCATATTATAAAAGTTTGGTATTAACATTACATCAACCATATTACAAAAGTTTGATAAATAACTTATGGTTCTACAAGTTCATGAAATAACATGACCGCCCACTTTTCTCTCCAAAGTTTCATCTCATCTGAGGTCACTTCTGCTAGACTTAGGTTTACAGTCAAGTACTCCATATGCATTAGTACAAAGAAACTACAATCTCGACTCTTAGATGCTTTGCGGACTTGTGACTCTGGAAGTCTTATGTATGGCATAACATCAAAAAAAGCCGACGAAACCTTACTTTTTTAGAATCAGACATTGCCTTATCAAATATATATTGTAATACCGATTTCCTTCCGGTCTATGTCCCGTTCCATAGCTTATAACGTGCTTGTGAGACACGTGGCAATATGGAAGGACTATCGCGAGGAAGATCGAGGTTCGATGATTTAAACATTGGTTTGCGTGTCAGGCATCTTTAAAAATGAAATATTTAGTTTTTAAAAGATTTTGAAAATACTTTGAGCGGTAAGAAATTAATTATGTAAAATAATTAATCCATTGTTCAAACATTAATAATCTAGGAGGCTAAATAATAATTTAACTTGGCCCGATTTAAATCAATTAAACATAATCAATTTAAAGATTATTCATTTGAAAATCAGAGTCGCCAAGAGATTTTATAAAAATCAATAAAATGATATGTGTACAAACGTATTTATACTAGAGTTCCTGAAAAAAGTGATTCGTTGTCTATTTATGCTTGGGAAAGGGCTTCCGCGCTATGTCTTCTGCGCCCGCCTAAGGATGGTTTTCAAAATCCTTCTAAAATAAACAAAGTCTGGCTTCTACAAATCTAATTATAACATTCCTTATCTTTAATTAGTAGTCTAGGGGTCCTAAATGAGGATAGACTTTAAATAATTGTGCAAAATTATTCAAAGAAGGTGTGTACCTGTTGCGTTGATGTTCAGATTTAACAAAACATGAAAATATCAAAAAAAAATATATTAGAGAGTATAACCAAACAAGGCCTTAGAAAAAACATTTGCTTTGGGAAACATCTGGAAATTTTGAGAATTGTTTTTTACCTCGGGAATACCATTTTGAAAAAATGGGGTTTGGTTCCAAAATAGTTTTGGATTTTTTGAAAGTTGGAACCAAACTGGCATAAGGATTAAATCCTAGGTTCGAGTCTGATCTTGTCAATCTGGGCTTAGTAGTGTTTGAGAGGTTCAATCTTGAGTGAGGGTTCAGACTTAGGCCTAGGGCTGGGGTTAAGCGTAACGGTCTTAGGCTAAGTGGGGGTTTGATCCTAGGCTAGGACTAGGGCTTGGCCAAGGCTAAGATGAGGCTAGGCTGAATTATTAGTCCTGTTAGATAAATTCAGACCGGTTCAAATAAACCTAACTTAAATAAACTTCCCATGCAGGAACAAGGAACCGGACCGAATGAAAGAATCGACTAAAGAAACCAAACCGGTCAAGCTACCAAACCGACCAAGAGTACTCGGAACGTGACCGCACAAAGAACGGATCGGCCAAAGCTTAAAACCGGAATCATCAAACAGCTGATCATCCACAAGACAAGAATAACCGGAAGAAGTCCGGTTACATCACTACCAAAAGACATTCGGCCAAGTCAAATGACCGACCAGTACAAGAAGACAATTCGGGTATCTGTTGAGAACGATACCAAAGGAACAGACTGAATACTTCCATATCCATGCAAGTCTGAGGAAAGACTGTAGGCTGCAGAAGACAGTACTACCGGATCCTTCCACTTCGGGATAAGACAGAAAGGAAATCTTCCAAGTACAGACAACTGTCCAACAGACAGTGCCTACATCAAGTAAAAGACAAACCCGGCAGGTTTGTCTTACACACCAGAAGAACAGACCGCCAGGTCTGAGACAATACCAGGTCTGAGGTTGACCGTCAGGTCTAAGGAAATGACCGCAGGTCTGAACCTCTGAAACACTGAATCACTGCACCTCTGATCAGCCAATCAGATTCAAGGCAGTGAAATATGACCGTTGGCATATTTCACCTATAAAAAGGGGTAGCTGAAGAAGAGTAAATGCAGTTGTAGACACTCATTTTTCACACCTAATTTTATAGTTTATACTTTTCATAAATCTGAGTCTATAAAATTTTCTCGAATTCATTCACGGACTCATTGCACGATTTATATTAAAGACGATTATTTTTAGAACAATTGAGTTTTTGAAAATAATTGATTTTGGATTCTTAATAAAGTTAAGGTAGTAATTTGTCTATGTTACAACACTTAGAGAAGTTATTATACTTAAAATATTCAAGGTTTTATTTAATTAATTACCTTGGGTATTTATAAAAAATAAAAATTAAAAAAATTATTTACAAAATATATATTAGCGTTTTTTATAAAATTTCGTTAGGTATATTTTGTTTTCTTTTAATTAGATTAGTTTGTTAGATTAGTTAGATTAGATTTTGCAATTTGATTAAGTTAGTTAGTATTTTATTATAATTATAATTGTTCCTTAGAAATAGGAATAATTAATAATAATATAATTGTTTTTTTAATTGTTTGTTTTAATTTTATTTCTTTTGTAGGATAAAGGGAAATGGGTCAATCCAAGATCCACATGCAAGATCCGGATCAGATTTGTGAATAGAGATAGGAAGATCCAAATCAAAGGCAAATCAACCTGAAGTAAGGCCAAGGAAAGGATCCAATTGACGGATCCGACCGGTCACCCGACTAATGGACCGACCCATGCCCAAGATTCGACCCATGAAATCAAAGGTTAAAAGAGTTAGGTGAAGGCAACGGTCATCTTCTTGATGGTGACAACCACAAATCTTGAAATGACGATTCTATCATGTGCGGTCAAAAGAAAATAAAAGAAGTTGCTAAAAAAGAGGAGGAAGTGGCAAGAGAGAAAGTTTCAAGCGTGTATAGAAGAAAAGATTGAAGACTTGTTTTTTTTTTAATTATAAAATTAAAATGACCAAGTAATACATCATTATTAAATAAAGATTAAATCCCATTGGATTGAAAACTTGATTTAGTGACATGTGCTCCATTATTTTAAACATTTGTAAATGTTTAAAATAGTTTTCTTTCCAACGGTCAAGTTTGTTAAATGGGCCTTTGGGCCCTAGGGTTTCATAGCTTGGCCTATAAATACCCCTCTTAACACCCTAGCAAAGGAGGAGGACTTCAACTCTCGACCTTCAATCTTCACCTTCTTCTCTCTCTTTACACATTAGGCTGCCGAATTAGACCCTACTTTTCTAAAAAACCTAAGCAAGAGCACCAACTAGATTTGTTGAGTCACAAGTCTCTTGATTAGGGTTTTCATTTTTTTTGCAAGGATATAAAGAGTAACCCTTTGTAAGCTCTTTTTCCTTTCTTTTGTTTATTTAAATTTGAATTTGAATTTTACTTTCATTTGATTTTTATTTTCTTTGTACTTTATATTATGCATGATTTCCTTTAAATTTATTGTTTTGATAGGCGTGTAGGTTTTATTTATGTACCTTAATCATGTAAATAAGTAGAATAGAAATAACATGTAAATAAATAAATAAAAAAGCAGAAAAAGTTTTCAAAAACACTACCAAAATAAAAAAAAAATGTAAAATTTGTCTTATTTTATATAGTTGATTTTTTTTATTCTTTTAAGTAACTAGATCTAAGGTTTTTTTATTTATATAAATGTTTAATTGTATTATTATAATTTTTCTGCAAAGTTTCATGTTCATTGGGATCCATTTGGATCACCAAATAATTTTTTTTAGCTAGGATTAGGTGGAAAAACCAAAAAAACAGCAAGTTATTCTACAAGGAGACGCATGTTCTTCAGCCTTCCAGCACTTCTCCCAGGGTCTCGGCGCTTTCCAGACGCGCTTGCTCTGCTCCAGCTGCTGTTGAATCAGACTTCTGACGCTTCCCAGGCGACGCTTGCTGCAGTCTTCAACTTTTTTATTTTTTTATTTGTTTATTTGTTTATTTTATTTATTTCTGCATTTTAGATTTAGGTTTATTTTTTGTCTGACATTTTTTTTATTAGTTAAGAGTTTGTGGCTTGTTTGATCCTAGGTTAGAAAAAAAAAATTAAAATTAAATCCTAACTAAAATTGAACTTAGCCCAAACTTAGACTTAGAATTTTCTTTAGACATAGGACTTTTTTATTTTATTTTATTTTATTTATTATTATTATTTTATTATTATTTTTATTATTTTCATTATTATTTTTATTTAAATAAAAAAACCCCAAAATAGTAAAATTTTAGACCTTTAAATAATTCACTAAAGTTTCTTAAAAATTAATCTAGACTTAGGCCAATTAATTTTTGATTAATAACTTGCCTAGTTTTGATTTTTAGGATAACTTTATGTGTAAATTATTTGCTGTTGTTTTCTTTTATCTATACTTATTTTTTTTATCCCATGCAAACCCAATAAATGTTTAAAATGGAAAATCATAAAATGTAAAGCGTAAGAATGTTTTATAGAAAGGCCAAAATTAATTAGTAGATACCTTAGGGGCGTTGTGGGACATAGCGTCTAAAAACCCTTTCCCACACGTAACCAAACGCCGAACTCACATCTCTTAAATTCCTAATTTTTGAAATTAGGTGGCGACTCTCAGTCGTGAGGTTAATTAATACTGAAAAAAGTTAAAAAAAGGCCTATGACATACTTCCCATTAAAAAACTCCCAATCTCTCCCAGATTCGACGGGAAGGTAAGATATGGAGTTGTCTATAAAGCCTTAATTTTAAAACTTCAAACTTTAAAATTAATTCCCCTCACGTTTTCAAAAAATAATTTTTTTTAAAGAGTGTCCAGAATTTTCAAACTAGTTGATCAAAATTCTTTTTTTAAAAAAATCGATCACAGTTTTCTGGCGACTCTGCTGGGGACATTCGACGTTTGACTTGAAAGTAATTTTGGCCAAGTATTTAAACTTTCTTACGCTTTAATTCATACTCCATGTTCACATTAATTGATTATTTGCATGAGACTTGGAGCTCCAACGTGGAGGTGTGTGGGTATACATCATTGGATGAGGCTCACACATCTATATTTTATGTGCTAAGGGTAGTCAATGTGAATGACACCCTCAACCCATGCCTTGAAGGCTTTTGTGTGATTTGAGAGTTGATAAAAACAACAGGAAAAAACCCGGATTAACCCTCTCTTCTTTTCAAATATCTCCTACTATTGAAAATGAGGGATTTTGAAATAGAGGTGAGGGGGATGTCCAATTGAGAGCTCCCCTTACATCGAGAGATCCCTTTTGGGATAGTATCCTTGTCGGTGGAACAACTCTCTCTTAAGCCATTTCCAACTTTAGAACAAAAATCCAAAAAGCCAATTCTACCAAGCCGTTGCCTCGTCTCGTCCTGTCGAGCAACAAAGCCACGTCACGAAGCCCTTTACTTGACTACTATATATGATAAATACATGTATGCATATAGATATTTCTAGGCGCTCAGTTTATCCATTCAAAGTTTTAAAATGTCATGAAACATGTGAACAATTTCGAAAATTTGAGGCTAAACTTAATAGTTTTAAAGGAGTAAAATCGAGGAAACCTAGAAAAGCTAAAAGAAGAATCTAATGTAACTAGTTTTCTTTCTTTGTGTCTTTACTACTCAGATTCTAAGCGCAAGATCTAATCAAGAAAGAAGCGTGAAACACAAAGACGATCAAGAGTGACGCATGAGGCGCAAAGACGATCAAGAAAGATGAAAAGACTTGAAGGTTAGAAGACTTAGACTAGATTTCTTTATGCTTGAAATGTAAATCTCATTATGAAGATACATGAGCGACATTGTAACGAAAGGATGAGGGGTGCTTGCTTTCTATTCTTATTTTATTTTATGACTTGAGTTTGTGATTTTATCCATGACACTTAGGATTTTAATAAAATAACTCATTCTTATTTTACTCATCCTTTTCTACATGTTTTACAATGTGAATGGGTAAATTGAGCGTCTATCGCGTGTTAGGGATTATGTGCATACGAGCAACGCATTGCTTGTTTTACTTGATAAAGGTGTTCGAACTGACTTTGTTCTCTTGAATACAACATACTCATATTCACCATAATTTACAATGACTAACCCACCAAGAAGGTTCAATGAGTCAGTTCATCTAAAGATAGACGATCTTCGTGATATACTGATACAATTGGGGCAACAACTTGAAGACCTCACAGCAGAAGTCGAAACTTATGTGACAATCGAACCCTTTAATCTGAAAAGCTTGCGAAAAGAAAGATAAAGGGTAAGCAGGGCATTCATGGACGGTTGGAAAGCTGCAGAAAGATCTATTCAAAACAAGAGCCATGCAAGCACGTCAAAGTCAAGGACAAAATGCTCATCAAGAGAACCCATTTCTCTCCTAGACAAAGTCAACAATCATCACAAGCAAGGAGTGCCACTACTGCTCCACCTTGTAGAAAATTAGACGACTTGGGGATGTCATTGTTGAAGGCCTTAAGGAACTTGTTGCAGAAGAAACAATTGAAATAAACCTTAACACAGAAGAAGATCCTCAAATTGTTTTAATCGGAAAAAGTTTAAATGATTTAGAACGAGAAAATCTAACTAAACTTTTAAAAGCAAACAAAGACGTCTTTGCATGGTCTTATAAAGATGTGTCAGGCATTGATCTAGAAATCATCCAACACCGTATACCACTTTACGAAGACGCAAAACCGGTAAAGTAGAAGCTTCGAAGAATGAAGGCAGACATCATGGACAAGATTCAAGAGGAATTTCAGAAACAGCTCGACGCAGGATTTCTCGAAGTGGTAGATTACCCAGAATGGATCGCCAATGTAGTCCCAGTCGCAAAGAAAGATGGAAAGTTCTGAGTGTCTGTAAACTATCGGGATCTCAACAAAGCAAGCCCTAAAGACAACTTTCCACTACCACACATCAACGTGCTAGTGTATCATGCAGCAAGCAATCAACTCCTATCATTCATGGACGAATTCTTAGGCTACAACCAGGTACTGATGGCTCTAGAAGACAAGGAGAAGACAACGTTCATCACAGAAGATGGAACATTTTGTTATCGAGTCATGCCTTTCGGGCAAGAGCAACGTATCAATGAGCTGCCACAATAATGTTTCACGATATGATCCACAAGGAGGTAGAAGTCTATGTCGACGATATGATTGTCAAATAAAAAGATCGAGAAGGACACATCCAAAATCTTGACAAATTCTTACAACGCATCAAGAAGTTCCAACTTAGGCTCAACCCAAAGCAGTGCACATTTGGAGTGACAACAAGAAAGATGTTAGTTTTCTTAATCACACAAACAGGAATTGAGGTTGATCCGAGCAAGATAGAAGCGATCACGGCAATGCCACCTCCACGAAGCGAGAAAGAAGTGCGAGGCTTTCTAGGAAAGATCCAGTATATAAGTCGATTCATAAACAAGTTGACTATGACATGTGATCCTTTGTTTAAACTTTTAAGGAAAAATGAAAGATTCGTTTGGGATGACGCTTGTTAGAACGCATTCGAGAAGATAAAGGGATACATCAAGAATCCTCCCAATCTGATGACGCCAAGACCAGGCGTACCGCTAATCCTATACTTAACAGTCACGGAAAACGCAATGGGTAGTCTACTAGCCCAAGAAAACGAGGAAAAGATGGAAGTCGTAGTCTACTACATAAGCAAGCGCATGACGGGCTACGAACTTAATTACTCGCCAGTAGAAAAGGTGTGTTGGGCTCTAGCTTGGGTCACTAAGAGGCTAAGGCATTACATGCAAGCCCACACAGTCAAGTTAGTATCAAGACTCGATCCAATTCGTTATTTATTCCAGAAAACATTTTTGTCTCCGAGATTAGCTAAGTAGATGATGATGATATCAGAGTATGACATCGTGTACACAATTCAGAAATCTATCCAGGGGAGCGTTGTAGCAGATTTTCTCGCAGACCAACCAATCGAAGTTGAAGACGAAGAGGAGTTAGCATTCCCAGATGACGAAGTGATGACTATTAACCCTACAACCTGGAAGCTATTATTCGATGGAGCTTCAGGAAAACAAGGTTATGACATCAGAATACTACTCATCGATCATATGGGAACATACAACACAATCTCAGTCACGCTCGAATATCAAGTGACGAACAATGAAGCAGAGTATGAAACATGCATCTCTAGCTTGAAGATTGCTCATGAAAAAGGAGCGAGACGTCTAGAAGTAGTAAGAGACTCAAACTTAGTCATTTCACAAGTTAATGGTGAATGGCAAGTCAAAGGAGACAACCTCAAACCCTACCATCAACACTTATCGACTCTAATAGAAAAGTTTGAAAATGTAACATTCACACATGCTCCGAGAAGTCAAAATCGATTCGCAGACGCTTTGGCCATGTTAGCAGCCATGACGCAAATCCCGGAAGGAATCAAAATCAAGCCTTTGAAGATTCGTCAGAAACAAAAACGAGACTTCGAGAAGAGGACGATTGCCAACACCGAAGTGGCGCCCAAACCTTGGTTCGAACCTCTACAGAAGTACGTTGAGCATGGAAAGTATCCTTCACACTTCCAAAAGAAAGAGAGGAGAGCTCTACGCCAATATGCAACCAACTATGTGCTACTCGCAGGAAAGCTATATCGACGCTCCTTTGACGGTCAGAACATGTTATGCATCGACCAACCTCAAGCATCACAGATCATGGAGGAAGTACATGCAGGAACATGTGCCCCACACATGAACGGATCAGCACTCGCTAAGAAGATCATTCGCTTTAGCTATTACTAGCAGAACATGGAACACGAATGTGTAGAATATGTTAAGAAGTGTCATCAATGTCAAGTTTACGCGAACTTGAAGCACACCCCAGCATCTCTACTTTACAACATGACTTCACCATGGCCATTCTCGACATGGGGAATAGATATCATCGGGAAAATTTATCCTCACGCTTCAAACGGACACGAATTCATCCTGGTAGCTATCGATTATTTCACAAAGTGGGTCGAAGCTCAATCATATAAGGTTCTCAAGTCATCACATGTTGTCAAGTTCATACGAAACAACATCATTGCACGTTATGGAGTTCCTCATGCTTTGATCTTAGACAATGGTGGACACTTCCGGGGAGAAGTACTCAAAGTACTAGATGAATACATGATTGAACACCACAAATCCTCACTTTATCGTCCTCAAACGAACGGCGCAGTAGAGGCAGCGAACAAGAACATCATCACTATCATCAAGAAGATGACTCAGACATACAAGGATTGGCACGAGAAGCTTCCATATGCCTTATGGGGATATAGAACAACCATTCGAACGTCAACGGGAGAAACGCCATTTGCATTGGTCTACGGAATGGATGCAGTGCAACCTATCGAAATCGAAGTTCCTACTTTAAGAGTTTTACTCGAGACACAAGTAGTGGAGGAAGATTGGTGTAAGTCACGGTACAATCAGCTAGCCCTTATGGAAGACAAGAGGTTAGACGCATTATGTCACACGCAAGCATACCAAAGAAGAATGACCAGAGCTTTCAACAAAAAGGTGAAACCTAGGAACATTCAAGAAGGCGATTTAGTTCTAAAGAAGAACTTACAGATACTAGACCCTAGAGGGAAATTCCAAACACCATGGGAAGGACCCTACCTCATCAAGAAGGTCTTTTCAGGTGGCGCCACGAGATTGACCACCTTGGATGGAGAAGAACTCTCAACACCCTTCAATGTCGACATGCTCAAAAGATACTTCATCTAAAGCATGCGTGTTGAATCCCATACAACCAAAGTTCATAACTTCACAAGTTGTGAACTACGTAAGACCTGATCTCTCTCGAGAGTACGTAGGCAACCCATCCAGGGTGCGGTCACCACTATCAATTATCGAAAGAAGTTGATAGACATTTCATTTCACATAACATGCATTCATTACATACATCAAAGTTCATAACTTCATAAGATGTGAACTACGTAAGACCTGATCTCTCTCGAGAGTACGTAGGCAACCCATCCAGGGTGCGGTCACCACTATCAATTATCGAAAGAAGTTGATAGACATTTCATTTCACATAACATACATTCATTGCTCATTACATACATCAAAGTTCATAACTTCACAAGTTGTGAACTACGTGAGAACTGATCTCTCTCGAGAGTACGTAGGCAACCCATCCAGGGTGCGGTCACCACTGTCAATTATCGAAAGAAGTTGATAGACATTTCATTTCACAACACATCACATACATTCATTGCATATACATTAAAAAGGGAGTTAATCACACTCTAAGTTGACTCCTAAACCAAAAACTCTTAGTCAATACTAGGGGCATTTTTATTAAAATAAAAATGACTACAAGATCCTCACAGAGTCCCACTTGAGAAAATATAACGCCCAAAGCTAAAGTATTTTTCTCTTCGACTTATGATCTCAAAAGATTTTCAAAACATTCACACATACACAAACATTTTTCACAAGCATGTGCATGGAACTACGTTGGACCTGAATTCCCCTAGCTATGGGATACGTAGGCAGCTTGTATGAGCCCGGTCCTAAACATTTTCAAAAATCAAACCCTGTATCGACACTAGGGGCATTTTATGAAAATGAAATGATTGAAAGATCCCCAAAGAGTTAAAGCCAACGAGAAATTGGGATCACAAATCTATCCAAAACAATCAAACCTCTTGTGTCGAAACTAGGGGCATTTGTGGAAGATAAAAAAAAAAGATAGACCCCTGATTTTTTTCTAATGCCAAGCGAACTGATGAGCGAGTGCAAGAAATAAGTAGGGATGCGGGAAAATACGTTTCTCCCCAATGGATGTCTCTTGACGAACTAATGTAACTTGTGGAATCCGAGTAAAGCGCTTCGCAAATGGATCTACCTCGAGCCTAGACGAAAGCTTAAACTACTGATGTTTAAGAGAGAGCTCATAAAAAGATGAATGCCCAAACTCGGAACCATGTCATCAACAAAGGCGATGTCTCGTCTCAATTGGAGGTCAAGTGCCAAAGATCTAAGACCTCAAGAAAAGTAAAATCAATTAAACAAAGACTGTGTTGGTTGAGATATGAAATACAATACTGTTGTTCATTTAGATTCTATCTAATTGCTAAGCAAGAACAAAGTGTTTGAATCTATCAGATACACCCCGGTCATAAAGAAAAGAGGCCGAATAAAATAGAAAAATACTCGTAGAGGTTGAGATATTGAAATCACCATTTGTTGTTCATCTAGACTCTTGTCTAAATTGCCAATGCAAGAACAAGAATGTACCGATTCTATTAAATATACCCTGAGTATAAAAGAGCCCAAGGCCATAGAATCTTAAGCACACTGACCTCCGAATTTGAGAAGCGAGGCTCAACCTCATGACGCGTGGTTGAAAGATTAAGCATTCGAGCGAACAAATCCCTCAAAAAACTCAGGGCAAAACGTCTTGGCGAAAGACAAGTCCCCAAAAGTGACAGCATGAATCTCGAAGAACATCGATTACATGTGGTTTCCTCTCGACACACTCTAAGGAAGAAAGTATGGAACCGATTCTTGAAAGTATTTCAAGACCGTTGAAGAAGACGCTAGTGCTTTGAAAATTAAGGAAGTCTAACTTCGAACTTAATCACTAATCAGAATTGTGATTAAAAAGTATTTTGCTAAACTTACCAGCGATACTCAAATCCATATAATCACTAAGCAGAATTGTGATTAAAAAGTGTTTCGCTAAACTGACCAGCGGCACTTAAATCTATATAATCACTAAGTAGAATTGTGATTAAATAGTATTCGCTAAACTGACCAGCAATACTTAAACCTATATAATCACTAAGCAAAATTGTGATTAAATAGTATTTCGCTAAATTGACCAGCGATACTCAAATCCATATAATCACTAAGCAGAATTGTGATTAAAAAGTGTTTCGTTAAACTGACCAGCGGCACTTAAATCTATATAATCACTAAGCAGAATTGTGATTAAATAGTATTTCGCTAAACTGACCAGCGATACTCAAATCCATATAATCACTAAGTAGAATTGTGATTAAAAAGTGTTTCGCTAAACTGACCAGCGGCACTTAAATCTATATAATCACTAAGCAGAATTGTGATTAAATAGTATTTGCTAAACTGACCAGCAATACTTAAATCTATATAATCACTAAGCAGAATTGTGATTAAATAGTATTTCGCTAAATTGACCAGCGATACTCAAATCCATATAATCACTAAGCAGAATTGTGATTAAAAAGTGTTTCGCTAAACTGACCAGCGGCACTTAAATCTATATAATCACTAAGCAGAATTGTGATTAATTAGTATTTCGCTAAACTGACCAGCGATACTTAAATCTATATAATCACTAAGCAGAATTGTGATTAAATAGTATTTCGCTAAATTGACCAGCGATACTTAGATTCATAATAATCACTAAGTAGAATTGTGATTAAAAAGTATTTCGCTAAACTGACCAGCGATACTTAAATAATCACTAATCAGAATTGTGATTAAAAAGTATTTCGCTAAACTGACCAGCGACACTCAAATCTATATAATCACTAAGTAGAATTGTGATTAAATAGTATTTCGCTAAAAAAAAAATATATATGCAATCAGCAAACTAAGTCAAGATGTGTACTCATGTACAATCCAAAGACTAGGCGAGGTGTGTAGAAATATGGTCGAAACCACCAGGCTCGATCTACATGATCGATAAACCAGGAGCGATGCATATTCTAAACAAAGGTGAATCGTCAACGAGTGGATGATAAACCGACTTTGAAGAATGAAGGGTAAATTACACGGGTCTCCCGAGAGACTCGTCAGGTTTGTTCTCTTTTCATTCAAGGAAGCCAAAAATAAACTATAAATTGGGTGTTTTCAAAACGCAGTGCCTATTTTCAAGCTTGGACATGCATTTTTCTAAACCAAGTGTTTTCTACAAATTTTGTCCAAAAGGGGCATTCTGTAGACACTCATTTTTCACACCTAATTTTATAGTTTATACTTTTCATAAATCTGAGTCTATAAAATTTTCTCGAATTCATTCACGGACTCATTGCACGATTTATATTAAAGACGATTATTTTTAGAACAATTGAGTTTTTGAAAATAATTGATTTTGGATTCTTAATAAAGTTAAGGTAGTAAATTGTCTATGTTACAACACTTAGAGAAGTTATTATACTTAAAATATTCAAGGTTTTATTTAATTAATTACCTTGGGTATTTATAAAAAATAAAAATTAAAAAAATTATTTACAAAATATATATTAGCGTTTTTTATAAAATTTCGTTAGGTATATTTTGTTTTCTTTTAATTAGATTAGTTTGTTAGATTAGTTAGATTAGATTTTGCAATTTGATTAAGTTAGTTAGTATTTTATTATAATTATAATTGTTCCTTAGAAATAGGAATAATTAATAATAATATAATTGTTTTTTTAATTGTTTGTTTTAATTTTATTTCTTTTGTAGGATAAAGGGAAATGGGTCAATCCAAGATCCACATGCAAGATCCGGATCAGATTTGTGAATAGAGATAGGAAGATCCAAATCAAAGGCAAATCAACCTGAAGTAAGGCCAAGGAAAGGATCCAATTGACGGATCCGACCGGTCACCCGACTAATGGACCGACCCATGCCCAAGATTCGACCCATGAAATCAAAGGTTAAAAGAGTTAGGTGAAGGCAACGGTCATCTTCTTGATGGTGACAACCACAAATCTTGAAATGACGATTCTATCATGTGCGGTCAAAAGAAAATAAAAGAAGTTGCTAAAAAAGAGGAGGAAGTGGCAAGAGAGAAAGTTTCAACGTGTATAGAAGAAAAGATTGAAGACTTAGTTTTTTTTTAATTATAAAATTAAAATGACCAAGTAATACATCATTATTAAATAAAGATTAAATCCCATTGGATTGAAAACTTGATTTAGTGACATGTCAAGTGGAGATTGCTCCATTATTTTAAACATTTGTAAATGTTTAAAATAGTTTTCTTTCCAACGGTCAAGTTTGTTAAATGGGCCTTTGGGCCCTAGGGTTTCATAGCTTGGCCTATAAATACCCCTCTTAACACCCTAGCAAAGGAGGAGGACTTCAACTCTCGACCTTCAATCTTCACCTTCTTCTCTCTCTTTACACATTAGGCTGCCGAATTAGACCATACTTTTCTAAAAAACCTAAGCAAGAGCACCAACTAGATTTGTTGAGTCACAAGTCTCTTGATTAGGGTTTTCATTTTTTTTGCAAGGATATAAAGAGTAACCCTTTGTAAGCTCTTTTTCCTTTCTTTTGTTTATTTAAATTTGAATTTGAATTTTACTTTCATTTGATTTTTATTTTCTTTGTACTTTATATTATGCATGATTTCCTTTAAATTTATTGTTTTGATAGGCGTGTAGGTTTTATTTATGTACCTTAATCATGTAAATAAGTAGAATAGAAATAACATGTAAATAAATAAATAAAAAAGCAGAAAAAGTTTTCAAAAACACTACCAAAATAAAAAAAATGTAAAATTTGTCTTATTTTATATAGTTGATTTTTTTTATTCTTTTAAGTAACTAGATCTAAGGTTTTTTTATTTATATAAATGTTTAATTGTATTATTATAATTTTTCTGCAAAGTTTCATGTTCATTGGGATCCATTTGGATCACCAAATAATTTTTTTTAGCTAGGATTAGGTGGAAAAACCAAAAAAACAGCAAGTTATTCTACAAGGAGACGCATGTTCTTCAGCCTTCCAGCACTTCTCCCAGGGTCTCGGCGCTTTCCAGACGCGCTTGCTCTGCTCCAGCTGCTGCTGAATCAGACTTCTGACGCTTCCCAGGCGACGCTTGCTGCAGTCTTCAACTTTTTTATTTTTTTTATTTGTTTATTTGTTTATTTTATTTATTTCTGCATTTTAGATTTAGGTTTATTTTTTGTCTGACATTTTTTTTATTAGTTAAGAGTTTGTGGCTTGTTTGATCCTAGGTTAGAAAAAAAAAATTAAAATTAAATCCTAACTAAAATTGAACTTAGCCCAAACTTAGACTTAGAATTTTCTTTAGACATAGGACTTTTTTATTTTATTTTATTTTATTTATTATTATTATTTTATTATTATTTTTATTATTTTCATTATTATTTTTATTTAAATAAAAAAACCCCAAAATAGTAAAATTTTAGACCTTTAAATAATTCACTAAAGTTTCTTAAAAATTAATCTAGACTTAGGCCAATTAATTTTTGATTAATAACTTGCATAGTTTTGATTTTTAGGATAACTTTATGTGTAAATTATTTGCTGTTGTTTTCTTTTATCTTTACTTATTTTTTTTATCCCATGCAAACCCAATAAATGTTTAAAATGGAAAATCATAAAATGTAAAGCGTAAGAATGTTTTATAGAAAGGCCAAAATTAATTAGTAGATACCTTAGGGGCGTTGTGGGACATAGCGTCTAAAAACCCTTTCCCACACGTAACCAAACGCCGAACTCACATCTCTTAAATTCCTAATTTTTGAAATTAGGTGGCGACTCTCTAGTCGTGAGGTTAATTAATACTGAAAAAGTTAAAAAAAGGCCTATGACATACTTCCCATTAAAAAACTCCCAATCTCTCCCAGATTCGACGGGAAGGTAAGATATGGAGTTGTCTATAAAGCCTTAATTATAAAACTTCAAACTTTAAAATTAATTCCCCTCACGTTTTCAAAAAATAATTTTTTTTAAAGAGTGTCCAGAATTTTCAAACTAGTTGATCAAAATTCTTTTTTTAAAAAAATCGATCACAGTAGTGACTTAAGCGGGACATACATTGGGATAACGAGCGCTGAGAGCATTTACTACAAGTGATAAGATTGTGCTGTTTTAGAAAGCCTAAGTGTTAAAAGTTACAGTGTGTTCTACAATTTCGGTGTAAGTTGTAAGAGTATTATCGAGCAGGAAATAAGTCTCGATCGGTTTGTACTTGTAATCCTTAGTGAATATCCTTCTCGCGGTTTCGAGAGGAAGGGGTGACGTAGGAGTTTTATCTCCGAACATCCATAAAACCTGTCTTGTTATTTACTTTCTGCCGGCTTCATTATCTAACCAACTAACTTAACCACACCGCTCCAAACCGACTCTATACTAACCATACCGAATATCCAGATTACCAAAACCGACCCACCATTTCCAAATCTCCATCATCCGAAACCGGCCTCGTCTATCAAACAAGCGTGCCGCTTCAACCTGAAAGCAAACCTCTTCCGCGCTTGAACCTAGTTCAAGAGTTTGTGACAGGTTGTGTAGTATTGAAACCCCGGTGTTAATCTCTAACCAGATTAATCACCACCCTTTGAGTGTGAACCGCTAACCGGTCCAACCCCCGGTCCTCTAGCGGCGACCTAGATCCTAACAATTGGTATCAGAGCAGTTAGTTTCAATACTCAAGCAAGCATGTATCAAGATAGGCCTCCAATGCTAGAAGGTGATGATTTTGCCAACTGGAAGGCACGTATGCACCTGCACTTAGTCACCTTGGATGACGAAATGGAGTCCATTCTAACCGAAGGACCGATATTTATTGATAAGGACAGAAAGGAATGGACGACTGAAGATAGAAGAAGAAACAACCTGGATAATCATGCAAGAAACCGGATCTCCAACAGTGTGGACAGAAACACATACTGCAAGATCAGAGACTGCAAAACCGCAAAGGAGACATGGAACACGGTTATCCAGATCTTTGAGGGAAATGAACGAACAAGGGAAAATAAAATAATGGTGGCCACACAGAGGTTCGAGAGCATCAAAATGAAACCAAGAGAAACTATGAAGGAGTACAGTGACCGGTTCACTGGGGTGCTGGATGAATTAGCATCTCTGGGTAAGAAGTATGACAACAAGAAGGTCATTATGAAAGCTTTGAGATCTCTTCCAAGTACTTGGGATATAAAAACAATGGTCATGAGGGAATCAAAGAGCCTACGTAAGATGAAACTACACGATGTATTCGAAGATCTTAAGGCATATGAGTTCGAGATGAGATCCAGAACTGAAGAGGAAGTCTCGGCCTCAACATCAACCAGAGCACTCATCACATCTACAGAACCGGCTGCACCTACTCCTGCACCTACAACGATACCGGTTCCTGCACCCGTACCGATCAGAACCGCCGAACAGTTCACTGAGGATGCCATGGCAATGCTTGCACAAAAATTTGGGAGGTTCATGAAAAGAAGCCAACCTACGAACAACTACTATGGTGACAAATCCAATGTAAGATGCTATAACTGTAACTGTTTGGGACATTTTAAGTGGGAATGCAGGAAACCAAGGAGAGATACCCAGAAACCGGATTACCAAAATAACCGGAACAACTATCAAAAAATCGGTGAAGGAAGTGAAGTACCGAAAGCACTGATAGCCGACGATGGAGGAAGTCTATGGGCTCACAGTGACAGTGACGATGACCTCACATGTCTCATGGCAAATGAGGAACAGGTATTTGACTCTCCTTGTGAAGAATTTACTAAGGATGAATTATACAATGCATTGAATGACATGGTAGAAGAATATAAGAACCTACTAACCATGCTACCTAAGCAACTCAATATTAGAGCCGATCCTATAATACCTATTCCAATAGAACCAGAGGTACTTATCACAACCGAACCGGAAGTCATACAATCTGATGATACCCATACTCCAGAAACCGAGTTAGATCCTAAGATCGAACAATCTAGTGAACCGACTAGAGAACTAACCGAGGAAGAGAATGCTCGACTTCAATACAAGATGGCCGCCTATAAGAGATCTAGCGATATAGTAAAGAATATGAATAGACACTACAGGCATCCTCGCTGTAAGTGTGGCCTAGGATACACAGAGAATAGATCTAAAGACCGAAAACACATAGGGAAAGCAAGGCTTACAAAAGGAAACCTTCCCTTTATAAAATTTCTTAAGAGCACCTGTACCACTGAAGAAGAGGAGACCGCATATTATAGGGAAGAAAAGCTAAAATACGATTATGTTAGTCCAACCGACTCATGGCTTGACCCTGTGAAAAGAAAAGCCGAAATCCTCAGATATAAGAAAAACTTTCCTGAACCGCGTAGGTCAAACTACAAATCACCAAACCAAAGACCATCACCATTTAGGACATTTGAAGGAAAACCGAAATACACAAAACCAAGTGTCAAAAAGACAGTTAAGACCCTAGCAAAGAAGACCGTCCGATTTATTAAGGTCTGGATACCTAAGGGACTAATCGCATGTGGACCCAAGTAAATGTGGGTACCAAATAGTTGTAAATATGTACATTTTGCAGGACCCAAAGAAGCGGCTAGGAAACTCTGAATGGTTCCTGGACAGCGGCTGCTCCAGACACATGACCGGAAACAGCAATCTGCTAACCGATATTAGATCAGTAACCGGTGCTCTAATCACCTTCGGTGACAACTCAAAAGGTAAAACTGTGGGCAAGGGTAAGATTGTCCATGGTAACCTAACTATTGATAATGTACTTCTAGTTGAAAACCTACGTTTTAATCTGCTTAGCATTAGTCAGATGTGTGATTCTGGATACACGGTAGAATTCCTTAAACATGCATGTTTAGTTAAGAACTCTCAAGGCATAGTACTACTAACCGGAAATAGGATAGGTAACATCTACAAGGTAGACTGGAAAACTAGAGTAGAACATCCTATATGCATGATAGCTAAGACAGATCAAACCTGGCTATGGCACAAGAGATTAAACCATCTAAACATGAAAACCTTGAACTACATTCGTGGTAAAAAGTTAGTTGAAGGCATTCCTGATATAGTATTTAACCAGGATAAGGTTTGTTCAGCATGCCAAATGGGTAAACAAACTAGGTCATCCTTTAAAAGCAAAGGAAACATCCAATCTAGCCGATGTTTAGATCTCCTTCACATGGATTTATTTGGACCGATTCAGGTCATTAGCCTAGGAGGTATGCTTTACACCATGGTAGTTATTGATGATTACTCTAGATATACATGGGTAATATTTCTACCATCTAAACGTGAAACCGTATCAAACCTGATCACACTTCTTAAGCGTTTGCAAAATGAAAAATCAACTCGCATTAACAGCATTCGAAGTGATAGAGGTACCGAATTTACCAATAGTACATTAACTGCATATCTTGATGAATCCGACATTAGACACGAGTTGTCTAGTGCTAGGACCCCTCAACAAAATGGCCTGGCCGAGAGAAGAAACCGGACTCTCAAAGAAGCCGCAAGGTCCATGATAGCCGATTCCGGCATTGCTCAGAAATTCTGGGCTGAGGCTATCAACACTGCATGCTATACACAAAACCGATCTTTGATAAACAAATTTCACAATAAAACACCGTATGAGGTTTATTTTAACAGAATTCCCAAACTTAAGTACCTCAGGATTTTCGGTTGTAAGTGTTATATACACATAAATGGTAAAAACCAACTCGCTGTTTTTGATGCAAAAACCGATACCGGAATCATGCTAGGATATTCAGTAGTAAGCAAAGCATATAGAGTATACAATAATAGAACTGCAACCATGGAGGAAACAATTCACGTTGTTTTCGATGAATCGGTTGAAAGCAATACTGCTTCATGCTTTGATCTACACAACAGATTGGAAAATAATGATATTCATTCTGATAGTGAAGATGAGACTCCGGTCTTCAGGCGGTTTGTCCATGACCAAATGGGTAATATTGTACCCAGCCGGATCAAGCTGTTCCACAACAGGAAGCTGACACTTCGGTTCAAACTGAGGAAGCCGGTCGGTCTGACAATCCTGCTCAGCCTACCGACATGTCTAGCCTTAATCAAATGAACGGTAATTTGGTAGACATCCCTGAGCTGAATCTCAGAAGAAATAGTAAGTATCCTCCTGAGCAAATTATAGGTGACCCTTCAAAGCCTGTTCGAACTAGGAGTCAACTTCTGGAAGAATATTTTAATTCCGCTTTCATATCACAGATTGAACCGAAAAGAATAGATGAAGCATTGTCAGATTCGGATTGGATCTTGGGAATGCAAGAAGAGCTAAACCAGTTCGAGAGTAGTAAAGTCTGGTACTTAGTCCCTATACCGAAAGATCAATCGGTCATAGGAACAAGATGGGTATTTAGAAACAAACTCAATGAGGACGGTTTGGTCACGAGGAACAAAGCCAGATTAGTGGCACAAGGCTACAAACAGGAAGAAGGCATTGACTTTGAAGAGTCATTTGCCCCTGTAGCTAGGATTGAAGCCATTAGGATTTTTCTTGCATTTGCTACTTTCAAAAACTTTAAGGTTTTTCAAATGGATGTTAAGAGTGCATTCTTGAACGGTGACCTACGTGAAGAGGTATACGTTGAACAACCACCCGGTTTCAAGAATGCTGCATTTCCAAACCATGTATACCGGCTGAACAAAGCTTTATACGGTCTAAAGCAAGCACCTAGAGCCTGGTATGATACACTAACCGCATTTCTATTAGAACATGATTTCACCATCGGTTCGGTGGATAAGACATTGTTCAAATTTGAAAAGAAGGAACATATCCTACTTGTTCAAATCTATGTAGATGATATCATTTTTGGCTCAACCGATCCTAAATTATGTGATAAGTTTTCAAAAATGATGACTGACAAGTTTGAAATGAGTATGATGGGAGAATTAAGTTTCTTCCTAGGTCTTCAGGTTAAACAACTCAAGGAAGGAACCTTCATAAGCCAACCTAAGTACACCAAGGAGTTACTAAAGAAGTTCGGAATGGACACTTGCTCCTCGGCGGCTACTCCAATGAGCTCATCAGTTAAGTTGGACAGGGATGATGAGGGCCAATCGGTAGATCAGATTGCATACCGGGGCATGATCGGATCTCTTCTATACCTGACAGCGAGTAGACCGGACATCCTGTTTGCAGTTGGTGTTTGTGGGAGATTCCAAGCAAATCCAAAACAATCTCACTACACAGCCGCAAAGAGGATACTGAAGTATCTAAAGGGCACACCTGATGTCGGTTTGTGGTACCCAAAGGACTCGTCCTTCAATCTAACAAGTTACTCAGACGCAGATTATGCAGGTTGTAAGATTGACAGAAAGAGCACCAGCGGAACATGTCAGTTCCTAGGTGACCGGCTTGTTTCATGGAATAACAAGAAGCAGACATCGGTGGCCACGTCCACTGCAGAAGCTGAATATCTGGCGGCCGGAAGTTGCTGCTCTCAACTCCTCTAGATACAACAACAGTTGAAGGATTTCGGTATCATAGCCGAAGAGTCCCCGATCTTCTGTGACAACACGAGTGCTATAGCAATAACGTACAATCCGGTTCTCCACTCCAGAACCAAGCACATCGACATACGGCATCACTTTATCCGGGAACATGTCACGCTGAAGCATATCCGGCTGGAGTACGTATCGACCGACCAACAAGTGGCCGATATCTTCACAAAGCCTCTACAGGAAGCTAAGTTCTCTCAATTCAGACTAACTCTCGGTTTAACCGACATTAGTCAGATCCTTCCTAAGGATGCTTAAAGGGAAACCGGTTCAGACAGATAAAACCGGTAGTTCCTCCTAAGCTGTTGAGTTTTTAAATCTTCGAGATACCTATGGAAGAACCGCCCAGCTCATCAGATAGAGTAAACCGGCCGGTTACTTGGTGGATGCACCAAATAACCGCATCGGGATGAACAACTGATGACTGACCGGTTTGGAATCAGGTCATTCTAGATTATTTGAATCTCACAGATGTGGAACAACTATCAATGCTTGTAGATATCTGTTCTGAAACATTGCCCTTTCAAAGTAATATGGTCGCGCCTAAAAAGACGTGAAGATCTTTTGATATCTTTCACAGTCCAGGCCTATGACCGACACCTAGACTGCAAACATGCTTATTTCATGCAATATCTCTTATCCTGCAGTTAATACATGTCATTTCATTTAATGCCTGGACAATAGGATAGTCCCTAAACTAGTATTTAAGTGAAGCAAACATTCACTGTAACACTCACAAGTCACAAGAACATCCTCTCACTAAGACAAAAATGTCTCAGTTTCCCAACATCCTTCAGGTTGATTTCCAATCTTGCTCTTCCACAGACCAGTATGAAATATACAAGTTGATAAAGTCCTTGGAGGAAACCGGCCTTGAAAGTTTCCTATGTGCTAAGCACTCCATCTATCCGGACTCCGTTCTGGAGTTCTTCCACAATGCAAGGGTGTTTCGGGGCACCCCCCACTTTAACACCCACATCCAATCCAAGGTGGGAGGCATTGTCTTCGATTTCACTGAACGGGACTTTGCGAGGTGTCATAGCCTGCCAAGGCACGGGATCACAGATCTGGACATCCCTGGGGATGTAAAGCCGAAGTCTGCATCGCCTTCTCTCGATCTGACGAACCGATTGAGGACCACGGGGCAAAATCATGCTTGAGAGCTGAATATCAGCTTCTCAACGATGTGATCGGCAAAAGCATTTTTGGTAGAGATGTCACCAACACCTACAGTGTCTCGAACTTTAACATGATGGCGGCTATAATCACTGGCACACCGGTCAACTGGTCGAGGGTGCTCTTTGACATCCTTATCTGGATGATCGGCATCTAATCAGTCGGTTTCATTCCCCACATAAGCTGTCTCCTCGTGGAGCTTGGAGTACCGACCTGTCCCGGCGAAGGTCTGAACCAAGCTCAGGTGCTCACCAAAGAAGTAATCGACCCATTTTATAGGCGGTTCGAGAGAGCCTGGAGGAGAAGAAACCGCCAGAACGGTGACGTCAACACCTTTGCACCCTAAGTCATTTCTTCTTGCATCCGGTCGTTTTGCTTCATGCACCGAGTGTATTTTTCACCAACTCAAGTTTGATCATGTCGGTTTCACCCACATCTCTATCGGCTTTATCTATGATTCTCTCGTTTTTATGTTTTTCTCACCATCCCTTATGCCATTTTCGGCATTGTCTTTGTTATTCTCGGTTTTAATCTAATCTAATATTGGTTATGTATTAAGTGCATTTAATGAGATAACCATAATTAATGAAATAACCCCCAACCTCCTGCACATTTAAAATCCAACCAAACTGGTTACTTCCCAACTAACACATACCTTGGGCTTTGCAATTTGCCACTTCCCCATGCGCCTTGAAAAGGTAAAGATTCATTTCCTTAATAAAACAAAACTGACCATCAATGCTCAGATTTTCCCTCCAAAACCGATCCTATATAAGGAGCCATCCTCTACTCATTTTATCACACCCGAAAAACACAAACTCACCTCTGATATTCTTGAATTTCATCTCTCTCAATACCGAAATCATGCCGAGCAGAACTCTGGGAAACTTTCTATGCATCGATTTCAACTCTTGCACGGGCATAAGGGACTGTACTACTAAGCAGAAACTCATGTATGAATCTCTTGTTGAAACCGGCCTTCAACCGTTTCTTGAAGAGGCCGGTCCCATTCTCCTAGACGATGTCAAGGCCTTCTTTCGAAGCGCCTGCATCAGAGAGAAGTATATCGTCTCTACTGTCAGAAACCACACGTTCTGGATCGACGAGGTTGAATTTGCCTCACTATTCGGTCTACCCACTGAAGGTTTCTCTGACTTTCCGCCTATTCAGGACCTTGCGGGAATTGAAACCGCGCAATACCTGTCGGCCACCCCCTCTCCGGTGGAACACTTTGGGCCAAAAACCCGACTTGCTAGTCACGGTCAGCTACTGCTCGAAATCGTGACCCGGTCGATTCTGTGTCAATCACCTAATCAACGGTATTCTAGGAATACCTACAACATCATGACCCACATTCATTGCGAATCGGCCATCAACTGGTCATCGGTCATATGGGAAAACCTAAAAAATATGGTGCTGACCAAGAAAGGTCTCGGGTATGCACCGCATATCAGCAAGCTGATTCTTGGGTACCGACCAGAGTTCGGACCGGGCACACCGGCTTCCTCTTCAAACATCCTCGACAGGGATTCGGCAATAGAACGAATCTGGAGAATGTCTTCTCAATAGGCTGTACTTTACATTATTTCCGTATGCCTATATCTGTACCGAGTCTTATATCGGTTTCCTTTCTCTGCTATTTCTTGAATTTTAATATCATTTCAGTTTAAATGACCGTGTCTTCTTAACTCTTTGAACATTTATCTAAGTAACCGGCTCACATCTTCAAACTATAACCGCGTTCTTTTCCGGTCACATGAAATCTGCCAAATTTGTTAAAACTCTAATCACTCAAAATAACCAATTGAACTAAGAAACCGTTCAATCAATCGGCTTCGAAGAAACGAGTGCGTCATCAATGACATAAGCAAAGGATTTTGGAGGGAAATCTCCCGCTCAAATTTGCCGCCCACCGTTTCGTGCTTTACAGCCCATAGTTTGGCGCCTCTTCCATTTTTGGAGGGAAAATTCCCGCCCATTATTGATGGGACGGTTGGGCTTCCAAACCGCATCTATAAAAAGGACCTTCGGTCATTTTATTT
The DNA here is from genome assembly GCF_907164915.1 of Impatiens glandulifera. Classification (NCBI taxonomy): domain Eukaryota; kingdom Viridiplantae; phylum Streptophyta; class Magnoliopsida; order Ericales; family Balsaminaceae; genus Impatiens; species Impatiens glandulifera. The sequence continues at coordinate 23,828,003 of NC_061868.1, forward strand.
CATTCTCACGCGAATCTACTTTCTCTCTCTAAGATCTCTAACTCTTTTGAAGCGGTTCTCTCTCTCATTCTCAAATTCTTAAACATGGGGCGTGATTCGGCTTTATTCAGACTCTACTCTCAGGTGGATTTCGAGGAAATCCGGTTGAATGGTACGCCCGAGGCGAAGGAAGTTATTGACCGGTTAATCAAAACCGGTCTGGGATATTTCCTCGGCGGTCCCCATATTATATACAAAGATGCGGTCGAAGAGTTCTTCAAAACCGCAAGAGTCGCCTACGACAAGATCACCGCGACTGTATGCGGTTCACAAATAGAGATCACCGAAGCATTGGTGGCCGAGAGCTTGCATCTTCCAACAACCGGCCAGGATGCAACGGCAGAAATAGACCAGGACATCTTTGAGGCGGCTTGCTACATTCTATCGGCATCCAATGAGCCGATCAAAACATCCGGGAGTAAACAAACGTTGAAGCCGGAGTTAATCCCGGTATGTGACATCTTCGCAAGGGCGATTCAGGCGAGGGGAGGAAACTTCAGCAACCTCACCAAAGACAAAATCAAGATGTTGATCGGTCTGATGGAGGGAAAAGAGGTCAACTGGGCAAGATCGGTGTTCAGTAACCTAATGGACATGGTAAAACCGGATTCAAACCGGTCGTGGGGATACGCCGTGCCACTCGGTAAGATCTTTCTCCATCTAAATCTCGACGTCGGTCCCGGCGTTGCAGTAGCAGAACGCTGCCTTATCAGATCAAGGCAATTCCTTGAAAGAACACAACCGGCCCCCAGCTCCACAGGTGGCCGAAAGAAGAAAGCCGCAAAGAAAGATGCCCCGGCCAAAGCAAAGACCGGAGGAAAAGGCAAAGAAAAGGTAACCTTCTTAGACCCACCACAACAAACAGAATATGAGGAGTGGGCCTCTGCGCAAACCGACACGGAGAGGACCGATGATAGAACGGTCAATGACGTCGATCATTCGGCTCGGAGTCCAAATAATGCCGAACCAAACACCAACCCTGAGACCACCGAGGATAGAGAAGAGGGTGGTGAAGAAGAGGTTGATAAAGAAGCCGATATTGAAGGCGGCAACACAGAAAGGGAGGAGGCCGAAGAAGCAGAGGCCGATAGATTAGCCCAGAAAATCATTCAGGGCGTCAACAAGCGAGCCGAAGACGTTGAAGAGCTATACTTGGAGTGGCATGAGCACCGGTTCGGTATACCATATAGAGAAATCCTACCGGGCCACACGGAAAAGCAATGCATTGACAGATTGGAGGAAGTGGAGGACCTGATGATGAGCCTCACAAACTCCAACACAATTCAAGAGGTACAAAGCCGAACTTGTCTCTTGTTACCGAGGATCCAACTTTGGAAACTAAGAAAGCGCATCCGGAAAATTAAGGAAGAGCTCAACAAGACGGGATCGGTGGACACCGTAGCGCCGCGGGTGTTAACAAGGCTTGAAAAAGCCAAAAGGGAAATAATTCAAGAAATCGAGCGGCTGGAAACGATATGCAGCCGAATGCAAGTACCGGTCTATACTGCTCCGGTAATCGAAAAGTTTCCGGTTAACTGTCTAACACCTCCAAGGGAGGATGCGGCACCGATCTTGGAGGATGCGGCACCGATCTTGGAGGATGCGGCACCGATTAGGGAGGATGCGGCACCATTAGAACTTCCAAAAGAGAATTCTGCACCGATAGAATCCAGTGAAAGAGCCGATCCAAATCTCACGGAGCAATCACCTCCCCCACCACCGGAAGTCACTGCTTCAGACCTTACTAAAGAATGGGCTGCTAAAGAATGGGTTGAGGACCGACTTCAAAAGCTTGAAGCATCCATATCAGAACGGATCGATGACCGCATACAAGAACACAACGTGTCCGAGCTTCAACCATTCAAGGATAGATCCAACAGAATAGTTGATTCGGCCCTGAAGTTCACCGATGTGACAAGGCTGCTTCTGGAAAAACATCAAGAACGACTCTCAGAACTCGGCATCGGTCTGTGGGAAGAAGCGGGTGAGCGCGAAAAATGTGTTCAGCGAACCGCAACTCTGGAGGATGTGACCTCCGATTTAAAGAAAGACTTTGAACGGGTCGACACGACACTTAACCGGGTCTCCGAACTCGAGAAGACAAACGAGAGTCTCGTGGCCGAAGTAAAGGCACTTTCCGAACAGATGGCCGAAATTTTAAGGGCTAAGGTGAACGCGGACGACGCGGCTGTAGCAGCTGATGCTCAGGTGGCTAAAAGGGTCCAGGATGCGCTGGACGCCGAAGTTAGCAAAGATAAAGAGGCGCCGCGATCGTCTCAACTGACCGAAGCGGAAGTGGAAGCCGCACGACTTAAAAATGCTGAGGCCATATTCCCAGGGTTTGCTGAGAAAGTAGCCTCCCGAGCTGCGGAGGATGCCGCACGGTTGGAAAGGGAAGCATGGAGGCTGGACGGCTTCGCTAGGGAACACAAGAAGAAGAAGGCGGCCGCCTCAGCTTCAGCACCGAAAAAGAGACAGAGGGAGGCCCCTAAGAAAGTTCAGATAGCCGAGCTGCTCAAAGAGGTCTCTGAACCGGTCATTACGGGTACATCGCAGCAAGCCGACCAAGTCGAGGATGAAGTCGAAGAACAGCTGCGGTCCCGATCTAAAAGGCGACGATCTTCCGAACCGACCGGGCAACAGCAACCGAAGAAGAAAAAGAAGACCGTCTATGACTTCACGGACTCTGAATAGGGACTATCCTTCTTTTTCTTATTGGCCTTAGTATTTCTATATATTTTGTCTTTTCCGGTCATCTATATATAAATATATAAAGTTATTTTTGAATCCGGCCTTATTTTGCATTTCTACTTAGTTTTGATAATTTTAAATAAAATAATCAAAAAGGGAGAAATTGTTAGATAAAAGATAAAGACTCTTCAAAAGATAAAGACTCTTCCAAAAGTTTTCTCAAAATTTTCTCTCAAAATTTTTCGACAAATTCTCTAAGTCTTTTTCAAAAACCGGACAAACAAAACAACTGGCCTACGGTTGCAAACTTACATGATTTTGATAATTTTAAATAAAATAATCAAAAAGGGAGAAATTGTTAGATAAATTCAGACCGGTTCAAATAAACCTAACTTAAATAAACTTCCCATGCAGGAACAAGGAACCGGACCGAATGAAAGAACCGACTAAAGAAACCAAACCGGTCAAGCTACCAAACCGACCAAGAGTACTCGGAACGTGACGGCACAAAGAACGGATCGGCCAAAGCTTAAAACCGGAATCATCAAACAGCTGATCATCCACAAGACAAGAATAACCGGAAGAAGTCCGGTTACATCACTACCAAAAGACATTCGGCCAAGTCAAATGACCGACCAGTACAAGAAGACAATTCGGGTATCTGTTGAGAACGATACCAAAGGAACAGACTGAATACTTCCATATCCATGCAAGTCTGAGGAAAGACTGTAGGCTGCAGAAGACAGTACTACCGGATCCTTCCACTTCGGGATAAGACAGAAAGGAAATCTTCCAAGTACAGACAACTGTCCAACAGACAATGCCTACATCAAGTAAAAGACAAACCCGGCAGGTTTGTCTTACACACCGGAAGAACAGACCGCCAGGTCTGAGACAATACCAGGTCTAAGGTTGACCGTCAGGTCTGAGGAAACGACCGCAGGTCTGAACCTCTGAAACACTGAATCACTGCACCTCTGATCAGCCAATCAGATTCAAGGCAGTGAAATATGACCGTTGGCATATTTCACCTATAAAAAGGGGTAGCTGAAGAAGAGTAAATGCAGTGACTTAAGCGGGACATACATTGGGATAACGAGCGCTGAGAGCATTTACTACAAGTGATAAGATTGTGCTGTTTTAGAAAGCCTAAGTGTTAAAAGTTACAGTGTGTTCTACAATTTCGGTGTAAGTTGTAAGAGTATTATCGAGCAGGAAATAAGTCTCGATCGGTTTGGACTTGTATTCCTTAGTGAATATCCTTCTCGCGGTTTCGAGAGGAAGGGGTGACGTAAGAGTTTTATCTCCGAACATCCATAAAACTTGTCTTGTTATTTACTTTCTGCCGGCTTCATTATCTAACCAACTAACTTAACCACACCGCTCCAAACCGACTCTATACTAACCATACCGAATATCCAGATTACCAAAACCGACCCACAATTTCCAAATCTCCATCATCCGAAACCGGCCTCGTCTATCAAACAAGCGTGCCGCTTCAACCTGAAAGCAAACCTCTTCCGCGCTTGAACCTAGTTCAAGGGTTTGTGACAGGTTGTGTAGTATTGAAACCCCGGTGTTAATCTCTAACCAGATTAATCACCACCCTTCGAGTGTGAACCGCTAACCGGTCCAACCCCCGGTCCTCTAGCGGCGACCTAGATCCTAACAAGTCCTAAGTTAGGTGTCAAGGTCAATCCTAGGTCAAGTAACAATGTCAGTCTTAGGTTAATTTGGTCTAGGTCAGTTTTGTCGGTCTTAAGCCAATTCTGTCGGTCTTAGGCTCACGATCCTGGGGAGATTCCCTCGGTCCTAGGTCAATTTCCTTGGTCCTAAGGAAAAATTTTAGGACCGGGTTTTCCTTTTTTGGTTTGAAACTTCAGAAGGCCATAACTTTTGATTGGGATGTCTAAATCACAATCTGTATGTTGCACTAGGTTCATATGATCATGAAGAACAAAATCCCTAACATAAATCACGATTTTGAAGATCATAAGAGAATCAATTTTAAAACACCATTTCTAGGTCAAATTTTGGGATCTTTTAAATTAGGCCATTTCAAGGCCTGATTTTTGTTCCATTAGCTTTGAAATGATGAATATAACTAATACAAACCAAAACAAGAACATTATTACATCATTAAAATGGTTTTTGAAGATTGAATCAAAATCTAACTTTTTTAAAAAAAACCAAATTTGATCAAACATGTTCAAAATGGTGAAACAGTCACTTGGAATTCATCTGTACATGTTAAGAATCATGTATAGCTACTAACTAAATCAACAAATCCAACTTAGAAACAAGAACACGAAATTTCAAAAATCCATATTTTTAAACTTTTTTTCAAAATTTCAATTTGATCAAACATGATTAAAACATGATTACAGTTACATAGAAATTATCCCAACATGTTTATAAAGTTGTAATACAACTAATTGAACCAACAAAATCAGATTAAAAGAACGAACACATAATTTTCAAAATCCAAAATTTCAAGTTTTTTTCTCAAATTTTAGTTTGATCAAACATGATCAAAACTTGATTATAGTTGTATTTAAATCATTCAAACATGTATACAAACATGTATAGCAACTTCTTGAAAAAAAAAATTGAGTTTAAACCAAGAACACAATATTTCAAAAAATTCAAGTTTTCAAGCTAATTTTCTATAATTTTTGATTAATGGAGATTTGATCTATCTTCTTTCAACAGAAAGCATATATATGATATATAGAACTATTCTTAACAAAGAAATTCCATAATCAACGTTCATAACAATATCAAACCGATCAAACAACAAATTTTGAAAACATTCAAAAATTTCAATTACAAATCGAAAATCAAGGCTTCTAGAATCATACCAATAACTGGAAAACATTCTTGGGCAGTGTTGGAAGTGATCTAGAAGCCTGGATCAAAGTTTGGCTCACCGGAGAAAGTTTTTCAGAAAACTATTCTTAGTTAGAAATTCTAGGTCTTCGATCGGGGCGATTTGATGTGTAATTTGCAGTTATTGTTTGATGGGTTGGTAGTAGAAGGGTAGGGGGGCTATTTATAGTGCTCGAAGGTCGGCTATAGAAAGCCAATTTGAGTCGTCTTTGATCACTGGCGTTTTTATCCCTAATTCGTGGCAGTCTTATCCTAGAGAAGATAAGACTTCTAGATAAGGGGAAAACGTAGGCATTGACGAAGGGATCACGTGGGAGAAAAAATCAACGGATTTGATCGCATGTAGACGAAGCTAGAGCTTCTGGAAGAAACTCACTTGCGAGATCGTGATTCTGGCGACCCCTATGTCCCAGCGAAGAAGACGGCTGAAACAACGTCGTTTCCCATGATGTCATCTACATTACTTCTACGGTCAGCGATCTTGACTAACGAGTTAGTCCATCCCGTTAGTTGATCAGGTGCGGGCGCGCGCGCATGGTTCCGCTACAACTGGGTGTCTAGTGTGCTCTGGATTGTCGGATGAGATTTGGGCGCTCATCTGATGGTCCAGGATTATATTGTAAAGTTTTAGACATAAAATTAGCTACACAGGATTATGCAGTTGTATTTTTATTGAAAAGGTTATTAAAATTCGAGTTTAATTCATTTTAAATCCATTTTTTCGCCAAAATATTTACAAAAAATATTTCTAAAATCATAATAACAATTATGATCATATTTTATTTTTTCAGAATTTTTAGGAATTTTGGGGTATTTTATTTAATTACTTTAAGCCACGGATTTAAACATAAATAATGATTAAATTATAATTAAATATTTTTAACCCCTTCCTTAGTCTAATTTGGGTAAAATATATATAAATATTTTATCCTCAAATTATTTTTGATATTTTAGAAAGTTTCCTTAATTAAGGTTTAATTATGACAATAATTAATCCTTAATTAGGTTTTAATTCCTTCTTTTAAGTTATTTTAAATATAAAAATCCCAAATACTATTTTAATATTATTAAACATAATAATATTATTTTACATATATGGAAGCATTTCGCACATTGGTTGCATAAATTCATCAAGATTAACATAACATCCAAGATCGCAGTCATAAACGTTTATGCGCCACTCTTGTAGACGGACAACGCAAAGTATCCAATGGAGGTTTTTTATGTTCATAGGAATATATATATCATCGCATAATTTCCAACTGATCAAAAAGCTTTTTTTATTGCCCAAGAAGTAATCTATAAAGTTTCCTATGTCAATAAGAGCATGATCTTAAAGAAAATCTTTGTAATCAGAAATGAATCTAGGGCCGAGCCAACAATCTGTAATTGTGAAATTATTTATGTCTTTGGATATAGCGAAAATCTTCTTCTCAGAATTAAGCATGCATCGATTTCATGCACGGTAGAAAACATTCAAAATACAATCTGTAATTGTGAAATTATTCTAACATTGAAGATGACTTGCCTGATCTTCCAGCCAGGCAAACCTTTTTAGCACTCTACGAAATAATGCCTTATCACCTTCCGAACTATGTAGATCAATTTTATTCTTGTCGGTGTTTGCAATTCAGTCATGTTTGCAATTCAGTCAGCAGTTCATCTTCATATTTGAGAAGGGGATTGACGATCATATGATCATTTAACTTTGGTAGTCTTAGATTATGGTTGGTCATGTCTGGATTATTCATCGACTTCCTTGTCCTCCGTAAGACAAATACGATTTTAGGAGGAGTATTGAACAGTTTCAAATTATCGTCCTCCTTTTCCTTCCATTTTCTTTTCATCCATTTCTTCACTACCTTCTTTACTGGCTTTTTCTTCACTACCTTCTTCACCTTATTCACCTTCTCCTCCTTTTCCTTCTTCTCTTCAATCAGATCATTCTCAACGTTCTCAATGTTCTCCATCGGATCCTTCTCAACGTTCAAAATGTTCTCCATCGGATCCTTCTCAACGTTCTCAATGTTCTCCATCGGATCATTCTCATGATATAATGTTTATCATTATCCTAATCATGAATATAGAATATAATTATAACGCAGCGGAAGCGTACCTTAAGATGATTCCATTATAAATCCGAATTGATCTTTTCTTGAAAGGAACGGCTAGGTCTTCCAAGACTAAGTATTATCCGTTCTCCTCTGATATTGACGGGGGAAATCAAAGGACAAGAAAACGGAGGAGAGTTGAGTGAGAGAAGGCGTGAGAGTTCTTCTTTGAATCTCCCTCTCCTGTTTCTTAAATAATACTTGTCTCGGGGACCTAACCCTAGTTGAAGCCCACATATATTGTTAAAGCCCACAATATAAGAAGGCCCACCATATTATTAATATTTGTTTTATCACGTCACCAAATAAACAAATACTAAACGGGTATCTACAATTATTCATTTCATAATCATTAAGCTCATGACTTTAATCTAATAATATGTTCTACATATATATTTAAATCCAAAATCCAACAATCTCCTACTGGAATTAATATGTATTCGAATGAACACATTATTCTTCAAGAGCTCAATTTATCAGTCAATAAAAATAAAGGACTTATAACAATCTGGTCCATCAATCATAACAATATAGGACTAAAGAAGCATTCGTCATATTTATGGCTAAACTAAAAATAATCACTGATACTACTGCAATCAAACGACATAGATCAATTATGAAACCTGTAGAGAGAAAATCACATTAATGTGACCTGAATATGTCAATTTTCTCTGGTCCAAACTTAATGAGATCGTTATCTTTGAATATAATGTACAAAAGTGTCAAAAAATAAACTTTATTTCTAATCAGAAAATTGCTTTAGAAAAACATTGCGCAATTGACAAAAAATTAATTGTAGCATACTCTCCCACTATACTGAAGCTTCCTTAAATTGTAACACACCCATACGTGCAGTATGCCCGTAAAATACCATAGGTGTTACACCTTTAGTTAGGGGGTCTGCTAACATAGATTTTGTTCCTAAATGCTCGATGAAAATCTGACCTCTTTGTACCATTTCTTTCACACATAGGAACTTAATGTCAATATGCTTTGACTTCGACGAGCTCATATTGTTATTGGAATACAAAATAGCTGAATTATTGTCACAAAAAATCTTAATAGGTCTTTCGACCCCCGGAATAATGCGCAGCCTTGTGACAAAATTCTTTAACCAAATTCCCTGATGTGATGCTTCAAAACATGCCACAAATTCAGCCTTCATAGTAGAGCTGGTACTACGCCAAGAAATGGCTCCTCCAGCCAATTTATAAACACAGCCAGATGTAGATCTCCTACTGTCTGGGCAACCCGCAAAATCGGAGTCAGAATAACCAACGATCTCCAAATGGTCTGACCTTCTATATGTGAGCATATAATCCTTTGTTTTCTTTAGGTATCTCATCACCCTTTTAGCTGCTTTCCAGTGATCCATTCCAGGATTATTGAGATATCTGCCTAACACACCAACTATGAACGTAATATCCGGACGCGTACATACTTGTGCATACATAAGACTTCCAACTGCAGAAGCAAATGAAATCTTTTTCATTTCCTGGATGTCTAAACTTGATTTTGGACATTGATTTAAACTGAATTTGTCTCCTTTGGCAACTGGGGTATTTCCTGGTTTGCAATTCTGCATGCCAAATCGTTCAAGCACTTTATCGATATAACTCCTTTGAGATAACCCAAGAATATACTGAGATCTTTCACGGTATATTTGGATCCCTAATACAAAAGATGCTTCACCACGATCTTTCATTTCAAAGTTATTTGAAAGAAATTTCTTAGTTTCGTGCAAGAAGCTCATATCGTTTGTAGCAAGCAGTCGGTCATCCACATACAAAACCAAAAAAATAAATGTACTCCCACTAAACTTTTGATAAACACAATCATCAACTACATTCATTTCAAAACCGTATGAAAGAATTATTTGATGAAATTTGTGATACCACTAGCGAGACGCTTGTTTCAGTCCATAGATAGATTTTCTTAATTTACAAACCATTTGTTTCGGGTTATTGACCTCAAAACTTTCAGGTTGTTCCATATAGATTGTTCCATCAATGTCACCATTCAGAAACGCTGTCTTTACATCCATCTGATAAATCAAAATGTGCCACTAGAGCCATGATTGTCCTAAAAGAGTCTTTCGAAGAAACCAGAGAGAAAGTCTCTATATAGTCATTTCCCTTTTTCTGAGTATAACCTTTAACTACAAGACGTGCTTTATACCTCTCCACATTACCATTAGCATCCCGTTTGGTTTTAAAAATCCATTTACAACCTACGGGTTTTGCACCTTCTAGCAATAGGACAAGCTCCCAAACCTTATTGTCTTGCATTGATTTATACTCATCACGCATTGCTTCGATCCATTTATCCGAATTAGGACCCTTCATGGCATGACAAAAGTTGATAGGATCGTCCTCAGTCATGTCACCATAGTCCTCATTTTCTTGAAGAAATGTCACATAATAATTCAGAATGACATTTCTCCATTCTCTAGTGGATCTACGTAATAACGTTGGCTCTTGAACAATATGTTCTTGAGTTTCTTGAGTTTGTTCTTCTGCTACAACTTGGTGTTCCCGTTCAATTTGAATGGGTTCCTCAATTGTATCTTGAAACAGTATGGGAGTCGGAATGACTAATCCTTCTTGAGGTGTTAGGTCAATCACTTTGGTGATTTCTTGATCCTCTAAAGAAAAGTCTAAAACTGTATTTCTCCCCCCAAACTCAACATTCTCAAAGAACGTGGCAGTACCTGTCTCAAAAAATGTTTCTTGATGTGGGATCATAAAACTTATACCCCTTTGACCGTTCCGAGTAACCAATAAAGTGACTACTCACCGTACGAGATGCTAGCTTTGGTTCATTTGGCATATAACGCCTTGCCTCAGCTGGACATCCTCACACCCTAAAATGACGTAAGTTGGGTTTACGCCCAGTCTAGAGTTCATAAGGTGTTTTGATTGTCGCCTTAGTCGGTACTCGATTAAGAATGTAGACTGCAGTTTTCAATGCTTCCCCCCAAAAAGATTTTGGCAAAGTAGTTTGACATATCATACTTTGAACCATATCTTTTAATGTGCGATTACGTCTCTCTACAACACCATTAATGCTAGGAGAACCCGACATGGTGTATTGATGGACTATTCCACACTCTTTAAGGAACTCAGCAAAAGGGCCTAGACGTTGTTCACCCGATCCATCATTTCTACCGTAATATTCACCTCCACGGTCAGATCTGATGATCTTAATGCGTTTGTTGAGTTGTTTTTCAACTTCAACCTTAAATTCTTTGAACATGTCCACTGCCTCATATTTTTCCCTTATGAGGTAAAGATAGTCATATCGAGAATAATCATCTGTGAATGATACAAAGTATTGTTGACCAATCCACGAAGGTGTGGAAAATGGCCCACAAATGTCTTTATGTATCAACTCTAACACTTCTGTAGCTCGATAAACATCTGTCCTCTTCACTTTGGTCTGTTTACCTTTAATGCAGTTAACACAAACCTCAATATCCGAAAAAACTATGGAATCAAGGATTCCATCCTTAATGAGTCTTTCAACTCGATTTTTCGAAATACGACATAAACGTTTGTGCCATAATAAACTTGAATTATTTAATTTTTGCTTAGTACCTCTCGTTTGCACATTTAGGGTTTCATGATATGAAGTTAAAGTGTCAAGCATGTATAAATTGTCATTCAACATAAAAGTACCAAAACCAACCAAATTTGAATTCAAAGACAATGTAACTTCATTGTTTTCAAACGAACAATGATAACCGAATTTGTCCAAATAAGAAACAGAAACCAAATTCCGTCTAAATGACGGTATAATAAAAGTGTCTTTTAATTCAAGAAAATGCCTAGTACTTAGCAAAAATTTAAAATTGCCAACTGCTTCCACTTCGACCGATTCCCCATTTCCAAAGTAAATGCGTCTTTCAGCATTAATTGGGCTTCGGTGGATTAGGCAACCCTGCATTGAAATACTGATGTTAGTAGTTGAACCATAGTTTAACCACCAAGTGTTTCGAGGCACTGAAGCTAGATTAACTTTAGAACAAACCAAAGTAAGAACAGTACCTTTCTTCACACACCAATTGTGATAGCTGGCACAATCCTTCTTTTCATGTCCAGTCTTCTTGCAAAAGAAGCAAGATTTATCCATAGGACGAGCCTGAGGAGCTGGGACTGGAGCCTTAGCAGTCTCAATCTTCACGGCCTTAAACTTTATTTTATTGCCGCCGACATATTTTGAGGTTCCAATCATATGTACCTCCTTAGTTCTTTTGTGTTTCATTCTTTCTTCCTCTTCAACACAGTGAGAAATGAGTTCATTAAGAGGTCATTTCTCCTTTTGACAGTTATAACTAACTTTGAACTGATCGTATTGAGCAGGAAGTGAGAGTAGGACCAATAGGACTAACATGTCCTTTAAAAGGTCTAACTTGAATGCTCTCAGTTTTGAAGCGACATTAGACATATTAAGGATGTACTCCCTTATGTTCCCCTTCCCGAGATACCTCATGGTAATGAGTGACTTAAAGAAAGTACTCATTTTTGCCTTATCGCTTTTAATAAAGCGTTTTTCTATCTCGATGAGAAATTCTTCAGCCTTAGTGATATCATCAGATATCGTACCCCGAAATATTTCTGGAATGCTTTTCTTTATGATCATCAGACTTAAACGATTAGACCTTTCCCACTTCTCAAACATCTGTCTTTGATCAGTAGTGCTTACATCCGTAAGAGGAGCGGGTTGGTCTATCCTTAATGCTATGTCCAGATTCATACAGCCCAAATGAATCAAAATGGATTCTTTCTAGTTTTTAAAGTTGTCTCCCGATGAAATGGGGACTAGATAGTTAGCAGATATCAAAGAACCAGATCCTAAAGTTAACAAAAAAATATAAACACTCACATTATTACAAATATTTAAATAATAAACAAATTATGGTTAACCCCGTCGCAAGATACCAAACACAGCATTAAAACCAAATCTTTGGATAATAATTTTAATTGTAAGCGGTACTCTTGTTGCAATAATAAAATCTTGACAATAAATTCTGTAAAACTAATAAATTTATCTTTAGATAAAAGTATAATCCACAAGAAAACTTTATAACTGTCACATATTTATTACCACGAGTATGTTTATATTTCTGCCAAGTATTGATCAACCTTTGGGTTAATCAATAAACGCATGAAATAAAAAAAATATACAACCATTCTTAAGAATTTAAATAAAACAATTACGAAATAAAGGTCACTTTGGTGACATCTGAAGATGAAATTATTTTATTTAAATAGAATCAATATTAGATTATTAATATTATTATCTAATTTAATAAAACAGATTCTAATAATTCATTTCTTAGCCGTTAATATTATTTAATATAATATAAATTCTTTATTAATGATTATAAAAATAAATATTATATTATCAATTCCTTATTTATTTAACGATAATAAAAAAATTATTATATTATCAATTCCTTATTTATTTAATTTTCTTAATAGAGAGTATTATTTCTTTATTTATCTTGTAGTTTAATAGTAATGATAATAAAAATAAAATAAAATATTTTATTTATTATTAATTAAAAAATAAATAAATAAACCAATCCAGATTCAAAAACGATCATTATAAAAATTATCGATTCATAAATAGGATAACTCTGATACCAACTGATAGAATGTTTATCATTATCCTAATCATGAATATAGACTATAATTATAACGCAGTGGAAGCGTACCTTAAGATGATCCAATTGTAGATCCGGATTGATCTGTTCTTGAAAGGAACGGCTAGGTCTTCCAAGACTAAGTATTATCCGTTCTCCTCTGATATTGACGGAGGAAATCAAAGGACAAGAAAACGGAGGAGAGTTGAGAGAGAGAAGGCGTGAGAGTTCTTCTTTGAATCTCCCTCTCCCGTTTCTTAAATAATACTTGTCTCAGGGACCTAACCCTAGTTGAAGCCCATATATTGTTAAAGCCCACAATATAAGAAGGCCCACCATATTATTAATACTTGTTTTGTCACGTCACCAAATAAACAAATACTAAACGGGTATCTACAATTATTCATTTCATAATCATTAAGCCCATGACTTTAATCTAATAATATGTTCTACATATATATTTGAATCCAAAATCTCAACGTTCTCAATGTTCTCCATTAGATCCTTCTCAACGTTCTCAATGTTCACCATCAGATTATGCTCAATGTTCTCCACTTCTTCATTGTTCTCCACTTCTTCTTTCTTCTCAAATTCTTCATTCTTCTCCACTTCTTCATTATTCTCCACTTCTTCATTATTCTCCTCTTATTCAATGTTCTTCTCCTCCTCTTCTACAATATTCTCAATCGGTTCCTTCTCCTCCTCCTCTAAAATGTCATCTTCAACAACAATGTCCTGCAAAATGGCTCAAATATTCGAATCTAAATTATCATCATCCACCTTCTCCTTCTCCTATAAAATGAAAAAAAATAGCTTCAGGTCATTCGCGAGACGCAACCACGAGACGCAACTGCATTCGCGAGACACAACCACGTGACACAACTACATTTGCGAGACGTAACTATATTTGCGAAACGCAACCGCATTTGCGAGACGTAACCGCGTGACACAATCATAACATTTTTAATCTAACATTGAAGATGCATTGCACGAATTACCTGGTAGGTCTTCTCATCTAGTTTAGCTGTTACTATGCCCGTCTGGTTGGTCACATGGTTGGAGAACTGGTTGCTTATACTGAGAATCATCTTTTGAAACAGAATAAATTTGTTTTAATGATTCATTTTGATGTCTCTTATGTCTCTCTTCATCTCTTCGACATCTTTCTTCATCTCTTCGACATCGTTCTTCATCTCTTCGACATCTTTCTTCATCTCATGACATATACATCGAACAGGAGATGCCGGTGATGATGTATGTGTTGAAGTTGCGGTTGGGGGACTAATGGGACTAGGAGGACTAGGGGAGGTTGCCTACGATGCATGTTGGATGCTTTGCTGGGAGCTACATCATATTCAAGCTTTCTCTTCCTCTTAGAAGGTTGGACAGTAGTAGGTTCTTCATCTTGATCTTCATCAACATATTTATCTTCATCTAATTCTGCTTCAGTCTTTCTCTTTCTCCCCCCTTCAGTAACTCCCTCAAACAAATCATCGAATGAATTGTCAATTTGTTCAAAATCCTCCCCACTATACAATCTATTCTCCGTGGAGGACTCTTCCATCGTAGACAATATAGTGCTATGAAGGGCAGAATGTACCTCTTGAATGGTGTTCTTCCTTTTGAATTGATACAATAGTATCCTTGGGCGTATAGGGCCATCAATCTTCTTCCTTATGGCGAATCTAGGGACAAATCTTTAGATAATCCCATATGTCCAAACTTGTAGTGCTAGTGCAAACCCATAAACATTATAAGAAAAAGTATTAGTCTCTAGTCCCCATCTTGGACATATATAAGGACCTGTGGCATTTCATGTCCTTGTTAAGACCCTTCTTTGTGACTCTAAAGGACATCTTTCCCCATAGAAATCGGAGGAAATCTTAAATATCTTCAACCATATGGATGATTTTGACATTTATAATCCGTCTTGGGTCAAATGAAAATAGGTACTAGCAAATCAAGCATATCAGCCCCATCTTCCATGCGTCTTCCTTATCGGTGCATGTCATAAAATAAGATTCCATCTCGTTCATTCGAATTGTCATATTCCTATTGAAATATTTTATCAGAAGGGTGGACAATTTGTATTCAGGCAAATTTGTCGAAGTTGGGGCCTGTAATCAAAACATACTCTTTCATACCAAAAGTCAGATCCTCCCCATTCAAGTTGAAAATCATCTTATTCGAATTGGACTTAACCTTCCAAAGCAGCATCTGATGTAGAATTATTCCTGAGAACAATAGGTCTGGGACTCCTTTGAATAAATACTGAAATTGGCAATTAAGAGGCCTCTCCATAAAATCCATCTTTTCAAACCTCTCAACTATATTTTTTAGGGCTTGGAAAGATTTCAAAGAAATCCTACCAGGAAAATCAGGAACGATGGAGTCTACAATCTACAAAAGGGAAAACAAAAACAACATTGTTGGTGAAAACCTTTTACAACAAATATAAAGAAACGAGAAGCAACCGTCAATAGCTAGAAACAACCGTCAATTGCGAGAAGCAACCGCAACCGCGAGACGTAACCCTAATCCCTTACATAAACCATTTGCAAGACGCAACCACGAGACGTAACCCTAAACCCTAACATAAACTAATCGCAAGATGCAACCCTAACATAAACCATTCGCAAGACGCAACCCTAAAATCTAACATAAACCATAAGCCATTCATAAAACGCAACAAAGTTAAACCCGAAAACAAAAACTAACACTAACCTGATTAATGGTGAAGTCGATGAATGAACGAGAAGATGAGCAGGAAAAGTCGTCGAGACAGGTGCGAGAGAGAGAAGGAAAAGTCGGCAGGCAGGTGCGAGAGAGAGAAGGAAAAGTTGGCAGGCAGATGCGAGAGAGCAATATGAAATAAATTATAACTCGCCTTCAAATAAAACCCAATAAATTTGAAATAAATTGTGGCACGTGTCAACTACGTGGCGCAACTACATGACGCAACCGCGTGACACAACCGTAACCGCGTGACGCAACTGCAACCGTGTAACGCAACCAGCATGAGATCCCATCAACACTTGCATTCAATCAATTAGGCGAATCAACGAAACAATGACGTTCTCTAAACGAAATAAACACAAAACAATCATCTATAAACGAAATAAACTCAAAAAACATTGATCTATAAACGAAAATAGTGGTAATTTTATCTTTTGTCGTTGGGGCTTTGCAGTTCACCGTTGGAAGTTCTTCGTTGTTCTTCGCCATTGGTAGTTGTTCGGAATTATGTTGTGTTCTTCGACGTTGTGTTCTTCGCCGATGAAAATAAGAGAAGGTCTTCTCTGCCATTAGGGTTTAGATCGGAGAAGACCGAGAAGAGAGAGAGAAAATAAAGAAGCAAATAAAAAAAATGGATTTTATAAGGTTTCTGATAGAAAAATTAAGAAGATTAATTTTGGAACCGGCCAGACAAACTAAACAGAAGTTAAATTTCATGTGCAGGTACTGAACAAACAGGAACCGGAAATCTTGCATCAACAATCGGTTGCTACCACTTCAAAGAAACCGGCTTCAAGTGTTCAAGATCAATGATCACAGGAACCGGCTTCACTTTCTCAAGCAACCGGTTAGCAAAGAACAGAAGACTACATTTCAACCGGATCATAATGCACAAAGACACTTCAACCGGAAAGCACAGATCAAAAGTCAGAAGATGCAAATCTCAAGAGTGACGTACTGTGACGGAGGAAACGTGTCTCGAAAGAATAAAAGAAGATCGGATCCGATCAGAAGCATGGGAGGAAAGCAATGATGCCTTGGTGATCCGATGCTGACGACCGGAAGCGGATGTTCAACACGTGTATCAATCTGAAAACCGGTTATGTCATCATCTACTCAAAGTCACCTGCATGAATGCCAGGTGTTGAGGAAGTTGAAGCGTGCAAGCAAACTTTCTGCAGATAGGCGTGCTAATGATCAACCAATCCGCAAGAAAGAGAAGAAAGTAGCCGTTAGCCACTTTCAGCTATAAAAGGAAGATCAAACGTCTTCATTTAATGCAGTTGTGAATACGAGCAGTTGGGTAGTTGAAATTGTGAAAGTCATAAAAGCATTAAATTCTAGAGAGATAAAGTTCTGTATTCTAAAGTCGGTTTGCCTAAAACCGGAAGTCACTTGTGTGATATTGTGTTGAGTTGTTGTATTACATCAAAAGTGTGAGTTTGGTGTAACCGGCGAGTAGCGAAGTTGGGCTCGACCGGAAGTGTAATTGTAACTTTAAAGAGTTAGTGGAGATCCTTCTCATAACCTGAGAAGAAGGGGTGACGTAGGAGGGTTTGCTCCGAACATCCATAAACAAATTTCCTTGTCTTGTGTTCTTTCATTTCGCTTTCATTTCTCGCTGTCTTACCGTAAACCGCAAACCAATTATACTTCCAAAACCGGTCACTTACCTTCGTTAAACATCTTCCTCCTTAAACATCATCTAAAGTCGCAAACGTTGCTTCAACCTGAAACAGACACTTCCGCCCTTGAACACCGGTTCAAGAGTCTGTGACAGGCTGTGCAGTGCTGAGAACGGTTTTAGTCTCTAACCGGACTATCACCAAGTTGTGTGTGTTGTTGTAAGCGGTCACCCTTCACGAAACCGGAAACACCCCCGGTCCTCCAAGGGCGCCCCCGATCCTAACAGTTTCGGTTGCGAGACGCAATTGGAGTTGCGTCTCACGAAAGGGTAAAATCGTCCAAAAAAAATAAAAGTGTCACCAGCGCATTTTATTTTAAGCGTTGATCAAAAAGTCAATTAGGGTGATCTTTAGGGTCATTTCGTCAAAATTCTCGTTAAATACAAATAAAAATGGAAAAAAAATTCACTTAGACGTATGTACTTGTACAACTAATTCATTTAGACGTATGCACTAAAAAAAGTTCATTTAAACATAAGTATTATTAAAAATTGACTCATTTAGCCTATTTTAGTAAACCATGGTTAATTTATATTTTTTAATATATATATATTTATTAATTAAATATTAATATATTTTCTTTTTTTTCATTAATAAATGAATCTCTATTTTTATTTTTTCATAAATATTTTATTATTTTTATATGAATATTTATTATTAATTATTTTAATTATATATATATATATATATATATATATATATATATATATATATATATATATATATGAGCATTTCATTAATTATTTTAATTTTATATATATATATTTTTTGTTTTTTTCTTATATTAACATTGATTATTAATTATTTTAAAATTATTATGTTTCCAATAATTGAATATAACAATAATTCCTTATACTTTCAACAATAAAAATCATTTAACACAAAAATAACTTAATTAATATTTAAATAATAATAATTATTCATTCATCAAAAGAGTAATGATAAAATAATGTTACTTACTATCATTATAAGTCATGAATAAAAATTAAATAAAAAATTATTAATTTCATTTTTATTTATATTAAATTAAATAATTTTTTTTTTAAATATTACAATAAAACATAAAATTCATAAATAAGTTACTAAAGATTTTTCAAAAATAAGAATTTAAGATTTATGAAAAATAAAACTGATAAAAAAAATGAAGATGAAATAAAAAAAATTAATATAAAAATAATAAAAAATTTAAGAATAAAATAAATTAACTGATTTAATTCATGTAAAAAAGAAGGAGACATAAAATATATTAATATTTAATTAATAAATATATAAATTTAAAAATAAAAATTAATTATATTTAATAAAAGGAATTAAATGAGTAAATTTTTTATAATAGATATGATTAAATGATTTTTTATTAATATATATTTTTAAATGACCTAGTTGTACCTTATGAATTTTTTTAATAAAAAATTATTAGTGTTTAGAGTTTGAAGTTGGGGAAAGTAATATTTAGGGCACATTATTTAAAATGAAACAAGTTGAGTGTGAGAGAGAGAGTAAGGATGGAGAACACCCAACTCGAGATCGAGACGCTGGTAGAAGCTGCGTTACTGGTGTTGAACACGGGAGATGTAAATGAGAAGGCGAGAATTAGCGACGATTTCGCCATTAAATGGCTCGATGGTGTTATCACTCTTCCATACGTTTCTTCTCGAGAGTACATCATCCCCGATCGTCCCCCCAGGCTTCCCAACGTAAGCTCTCCTTTTATTGCTTCCAACGATTCTTTGACCAAAATGTCTCATATGGCAACACATACTTACAGGTGAAGCTTGTGCAACCAAGTCTAATGCCGAAGCTGGGTAAAGCTGGAAGCTTGCAGAGCAGACAGGCCATCGTCCATAGTCTTGTTCACACCGAGAGCTGGGCCATTGACTTATCTTGGGTAGGCCGGTTTATAGAATTTTCCCTGGCTTTAAACAAGCATAACTAAACTAAACTTTGGTTAATTGAAGAATATTGATAAAAGTAACATTGTTTGATTCCTTTGGTGCATTTGCTTCTGACTCCGTATATGGTTGTCTAATTAGCCTCACCTGTATCTAGATTATTATATATTATGCTATTATCGATTTGTTCCTTGAACTAATTGTGATGCAATCTGTTATGGCCCTTTTGTGCAAAACAATTTCCTATCTATTGCTTGTTTATTTCGTTGATTTCATGAATTTACTCCATCTTTGCAATTTAGGACATAATTGCTCGATTTGGCAAGCAAGAAGCAATGCCAACAGAGTTCTTCACTGATTTTGTGAAGGTGGCTCAAGATGAAAGTAGACACTTCAGACTGCTTGCAGAGCGGCTAACAGAATTGGGATCTTCCTATGGAGCGTTACCAGCTCATGATGGCCTCTGGGACTCGGCAATTGTTACTTCAAAAGATCTATTGGCCCGTCTAGCAGTGGAGCATTGTGTTCATGAGGTTCTTCTTCATATCTGAAATCTCAATGTTACTCTTTGGTACCACTAAATCTCAATATCTGCAATTGTTACTTTTTGAATTCAATAGGATTTGTTATGAACAGAACACTACAAAACTTAATTTGCACCGACAGTTGCAGACTAGTAGATTATGTATCCATCAAGAAATACTACATATCTTCTGAAACGGATTTTGTGTAACACAGGCTAGAGGTTTAGATGTGCTGCCCACTACCATATCCCGATTCCGCAGAGCAGGTGATGATCGAACAGCTGATTTACTGGAAAAGGTTATATACCCAGAAGAGATAACCCACTGCGCTGCTGGAATAAAATGGTTCAAATATCTTTGCTTGAGATCTGAAAAAATGGCTTCACCTTTTAGTGGTGGTACAGTATTCCAAGATGTTTGGGATAGTGAAACCGACAATGAATCAGATGAAACGACTAATGAGGTTATCAGAAAGTTTCATTTCACCGTAAGGACATACTTTAGGGGACCACTGAAGCCACCTTTTAACGAGGCAGCAAGGAAAGCTGCAGGCTTCGACCCTCGCTGGTACGAACCTCTTGCAGTTAAAGAAGCTGCTTCTTCTGTTGCTGCATCACAATAAAGGTCAGATCATTACTTGATTTATTTCTGTATCTCTAAATCAGTTACATTCTCTTATCCATGTTTAACAAGACAAATTTCATTTAGAAATTCAATATAGTTGTCTCCAGAGTCCATACTTGCAACCTTATTACAGTTTTGCTATTCAGATATGGTTATAATATCCAAAACCTTATTAGGTTTATATGAAAAACAATCACTATTTGAAAAGTTTATATTTTATTACAATATTTGACACAATCACTATCCTATCCTAGCTTGTGAAATTGTAATAATTAAAATTTATTTTTATTGGTATAAGGGTGTAGTTAATGGAGTCACTTCATTTCTAATTTTCATTTTGTCATGATAAATATAGTTATGGTTATGAAAGTAAAAGAAGTTATAGGAAAGAGATAAAAGAGAAAATTGTATTTTAAAAATAAAATGTGTAACTATAATTTTTGTAGCCACTTATTATAAAAACTCAACTTATAAACACTATAAACTAAATCAATGTAACCATAAAATATCAAATAATGTAGAAAAAGAAGATAGAAAAAACATACATACTACAATCAATTGATTACTTAATTAGTACTACTCAATAATCAGCATTAGAGATCTGTTGATGATAGTTATTATTGGCAATGAAAATATTATCATAGATGAGTGCTGCAATGGCAGCACCAGTGAAAGGTCCAACCCAATATACCCAATGGTTAACCCATGACCAGCTCACTACAGCCGGACCAAAAGACACTGCAGGGTTCATCGAAGCCCCATCAAATGCTCCACCTGCAAGGATATTCGCACCTACTATGAACCCAATTGCCATCGGCGCAATCGTCCCCACATTCCCTTTTTTGGGGTCAACCGCTGTCGCATACACAGTATACATCAAACCAAAAGTCATGACAATCTCAAAAACCACCGCATTTGATGTTGTCGTTCCATCTGATAACGAAAATGCAGATGTTTCCTGCAATTATTAACTCTATTTTAATTTGTTCAATACTATTAATTAAGCTGTTAATGTTCTTACCAATCCACCAGTGGAGAATTTAAGAAGCAAACATGCCACAATTGAACCTAAGAGCTGAGCAATCCAATATAAGATGGCCCTCAACAATGTGATGTTGCCACCAAGGAAAAGACCAAATGTTACAGCGGGATTAACGTGTCCTCCAGAAATATTTGCCGCAACCGATACCGCCACAAAAAGTGCGAACGCGTGTGATAAAGATGCCGCCACTAGCCCCACCGGAATAGTTGCACCGTTATCCGTTAACTTATCTTCATTAAAAATAAATATCTGTTAACTTTTCTATATGTATATATAATATTTTGGGATATTCACAAATCATGGAGATCCACCTTTGATCACATATACTATAGATTTATTTATTTATTTATGTATATACCAACAAAAATATGTGATAATATCCGATTTAGGATAAAAAGTTAATTTTTGACATGATTAAACAATGAGATGTCATGTATGATTTTTTTATCCATGTCATTCTGCGTATAGTTGGCACTAATAAATGAAAACTAAATAAATTAAAACATTATTAACTATGATCAAACACAGTATTTTAATTTGGATTATTTAAGAGTATATATCAATATCATACATACATACATCCCAGTGTTTATATACCCATCATTATTTTTATCTCAAACCAAATAATATGATACCTTTAATCAAATTTGTAAAAATAAATAAAATATTTGGTATATACATTCCTATAATGTATGAATGGTGTACCCAAATTGTTAGTTAAATATGATATGCATCCTAAAAATACTAATTTGAAAATAACCTGAATCTTAAACTACTTACTGAATGCCATTCCGGATCCTTGTCCGGCGAAGACAAAAACAAGCATGGAGAAGAACTCAGCTGCTGCTGCCCTTAATGCGTCTGGCCGGCTCGCCTCCCCGGTCGATCCAATGGCGATCTTGTTGATTGGCATTTCTCTTTGTTTTCTCCCTCCCCTTTCTCTCTCTCCTCTGTAACAGTATATGTATATTTATATTTCAAGTTTTTGTTATAAATACATACATGTGCTAATTAAAACGATGAAAAAGAACCCTAAATGCCGGTTCCGAGTAAAATGGTGACATGTGGGACTAAGTGGTGCCACACAAGATGATTATATGACGGATAAGTTAACCGATGGTTCAATTGTTTTCTTATTCAGAAATACGAGGGTCTTGTTTGTTTCTTTATCACATCACATGGAGGCCGTATGAGTTTTTTAAAGCATATCTAGCCAGCTAAGTTTATATATATAAAAAGAAAAATGACTGAAAAAAAAAAAAATGTCAGGGTGGAATTTATATATATATATATATATATATATATATATATATATATATATATATATATATATATATATATATATATGCAAAATTATTGTCTCTCCCTTCCGAATCTTGTCATTCAGGGGGAGAAATTTGACGAAATGACCTTAAAGACTGGGTTATTTGACCTGGTGGTAATTTGATAATTTAATTGCGCTTGTGGTGATTTTATTTTTTTTGGACGATTTTGCCCTTGTCGCGAAACGCTAAGTCACTTAGCGTTTCGCGAAGTGAAAATGTGTGAAATGTCCAAATTACCCTTACTATTTAATATAACTTCCCTCATTTTTTTTCATTTCTTTTCTTCTCCTTCTCTCTCTTCCCGTTCTTCTCCTCCTTCTCTCTAAACTGGGCGATCGGCGGCGACGGCGGCGAAACGACAATGAGTTTCACGACGAGCACGAGCACTGTTCCACTTGGTACGTTTATCTTATGATATTTCAAGTTTATTGATGTTTGGTTTATGCATCTTCGAATCACTGTTGTTTAGGGTTTACTTCCCGTTTCGCTAAGGACTTCTCGTTTCGCTAAAGACTTCCCGTTTCGCTAAGGACTTATCGTTTCGCTAAATATTTTAACATGAGTTGTCTTAGCTCAGCTGGTAGAGTGCGTGGTTTTTAACCATGTGGTTGTGGGTTCAATTCCCACAAATGGTGTTTTTATAGGTTTTTTTTTTTTTACTTTTGCATAAATCAAATGCTCATTTGTAGAGAAATGATTATTTTTAATTTGATACATAAATGAAATGGTATAGAAAATGTTTGTTATGGTTATGTTTTAATTTGATGCATAAATGAAATGGTATAGAAAATGTTTGTTTGTTTTTTTTACTTTTGCATAAATCAAATGTTCATTTGTAGAGAAATGGTTATGTTTTAGTTTGATGCATAAATGAAATGGTATAGAAAGAAATGAAACAAAATCAGCTTAAACATTCATTAACAAATACCAAAAGCAGCTTAAACATTCATTAACAAATATCAAAGAAAGTAGTTCACTTTTTACATATTATTATTTTCTTAATTAGAATTAATTTATTTATTTACTGAAGTAATCTTCAGTCCTGCCCTTGAATCCAATTTGTCCAAAAGTCAATGCCAAGAACAATCTCAAATGTCAAGTAACCAGCCTAACCTGTTTGTTTACTTGTTTATGTATATTAATATTAGAAAGAAACAGAAATATATTTTAATTGCTCAATCCCAATGCTGGAAAGAGTCCGTTGATCGCCGGAATACTGGAAGGTGCTAACCATCCGATCAACCCAAACCCAATCACGTTCAGATCTTTCCGTAGCCAATCCCTCTCGAAACTACAATCAATCAAACAAACAAATTTCAATTATACTCTTATTTTCTTACATTACATACATACATATATGATACATACCATGTAAGCTTTCCACCTAAGGCTTTTGCAACCATCAAAGGATTCATGGCTCTAATTGGGATTCATGGCTCTAACTGGAGCCTTTAGGAATCCTGAGCTCAATCTCACCGGTGATGAAGACAGACAAGATCCGTTTCGCTAAGTGCTTAGCACTTAACGAAATGCTAAGCACTTAGCGAAACGCTAAGCACTTAGCGAAACGCTAAGCACTTACTTAGCGAAACGCTAAGCACTTAGCGAAACGGTAAGTCCTTAGCGAATTTTCCCTGAAACGGAACTCATATGATCCAAGATTATATGCAAAACCCATTAATGAACCACACTTAACGAAATGGTCAAATATGAACCAAATAACAAATATGAACCCACAAATATGAACAAATATGAACTAAATATGAACCAAATATGAACCAAATATGAACGAAATATGAACAGGTTTTGAAATGAAGAAAATGTAAACATGAACATAACTGTTTATCAGATCTGAAATGAACATCTACCTCGACGACCTTCAAATCCTTAGAATCGGAGATCTGCACACCCTAAACCCTAGAATCGGAAACCTGCATGCAAAATAGATTTATGGTTATAAATCTTGTAAATCTGTATAGATAAAAACATAAATGGATTATGTTAGAAGATCTTGTAAATCTGTACAGATCTGTATAGATAACCGCCGTCGTCCGTCGCCGCCGCTGGCCGCCGTGAAGGAGAGAACGGGAGAAGAGAGAGAAAGAAAACTAAGAAAATGAAAATATTTGAGTATTTATACTAACCCTAATCCACTTCGCGAAACGCTAAGTCACTTAGCGTTTCGCGACAAGGGCAAAATCGTATAAAAAAAAATATAGAACCACGAGCGCAATTAAATTATCAAATTACCACCAGGTCAAATAACTCAGTCTTTAAGGTCATTTCGTCAAATTTCCCCATTCAGGGCGGAGTTAACTGGACTAAAAAGTTTTCACACAAAAACTAATATAATAGAGTAATAAAAGTTTATTATTAAAATTAAATTTTTTGTTTTCGGATTTTGATCTCGGATACTATAACGTCGATACGCTTCATTTTAATGTAAGTTCGTCTAATTTTATCATGTTAATCGATGTCGGCACATAGAAATACACAATTTAAAATTTTGTTCAAGAATAGTTTTATCAAACTTAATTTTGTGAGATTTAAAAGGAAATTATTAATTAATAAGAAATGATTGTATTTGTTTTTATCTCTTTCTCACCTAAACTGACATTAAAAAATTGTTAAATATCAATATTCTAAAATATATATATATATATATATATATATATATATATATATATATATATATATATATATATATATATATATATATATATTACATATTAAAAATATTATAATCGAAACATAAAAAATATAAAAATGATTCAAACACAAATGCCTATAACACTATGTATACTAATAAACGTCTGATAAAAACCACAAAAAAATTATAAATATAAAGAAAATGAATTTCATTCTAAATCTGATTGAGTATGAAAATAGAGTAAATTAGAAGTTAATTATAAATAAATTATACAAATTGTAGTGATGAATCACTTGATATGTTTAATTATTATATAATTTTTAATAGGGGGAGACATACTGTTATATTATTATATAGTAAATATATATATATATATATATATATATATATATATATATATATTATTAAATTCCCTTTAATCTCTCTAATATTCGGCTGAGAATTCCTTTTATTCCATCTCTATAAAAATTATCTCCCTCTCTCTATATAAAAATTTATGAATTAGGACACCCGCTATAGGTAAGGTTTAATGTTGCTCCGTCCTGCTGTCATTCTCTCAAATTTTCTTACAATAGCAACAACAGTTTTCTTCTTCTACTATGTTACCGACTGAATCATTTGCCCGCAACTACAAATTCTTCTAGCCCATTTTTTCTAGTAGTCAGTCTCAGAGTCAGAGATCTCTCTCAGGAAATTTGATTAAATGAGACCGGGAGGGTCATTTCCAAAAATAACCTCAAAAATTTCAATTTTTATATTTAATCATTTTTTAAAATTTTAAACATTTTTACTCTTAATAACTTTTTTTTTCTTCCTCTTCTTTTTTCTTTTCCCCCATTTCACTCTTTCCTTTCTCTTTCCCCGTAACCCACTCTCCCTCCCCCCTCGACGATGCTGACTCCACGATCGCCAAGCCCCCGCGAGCCCGTCTCCCCGACGTTCGCCCATTGCGGGGGCGTGGGGCGTGGGGCGTGGGGCGTGGAGCGTGGAGCGTGGAGCATTATATATATATAGAAATTTTTATTAAACATTATAAAAGAAACACAAATATTCAATGATCACATTCTAATTTTCATACTCAAACTAGGAGAAATGATCGAGACCAAAAGTTATTGTATCACCACCGGAAGCTGAAACCAAGTTGTTCTCCATTATCATTTTTTTCATCATTGAAAACAAAGTTGGTCTTGATGGACCCTTTTCCTTTTAACGATGCTTGATAAAGATTGATAAAATGTTTTGGCGTACGACAGGTACGCGACCAATCACCATTCATACCACAACGATAACATTTGTGATCCAAAGACTTATTGATTTGATCTTTTATTATTATATATTTATTTATTGTCCGTCTCTTTTATCATCTGACCACCACCACGTCCACGACTATTTTTGCGGGAATGACCTGAAAAATGACCGCACCGACCACGATGTTTCCCTCTATAACTATATGATGTCACATTCACTTTAGGGAATGGAGTTGATCCAGTTGGAAGGACTCATGTTTTTTCATCAAAAGCTCATTATTCCGTTCAGCCAATAATATACATGATATCAATTCTAAATACTTCTCAAATCCTTTTGCATGATACTATTGCTGCAACAGCTTATTTGACGTATGGAAAGTGGAGAATGTTTTCTCTAACATATCACCATCAGAAATAACTTCCTCACATAGTTTGAGTTTATAAGTAATTCGAAATATATTCACTCACCAATTTAAGATCTTGAGGGCGAAAATGAAGCCATTCAAATTGAGATTTTGGAAGAATGATCGTTTTCAAATGATCTACCTTTCATTTTGATTGTTCCATAGGACCAATGTATCTTTCACGGTGACATACTCAATTTTTAAACCTTCGTGAAGATGTCGACGAAGGAAAATCATTGCTTTTGTCTTATCTTGGTCGGACATGGTGTTTTCATCTTTGATAGTATTTCTAAGACCATTGGCGGCAAGATGAATTTAAGCATATAAATCCATTAAAGATAATTCTTTCTGGTGTTGTCAAGAGCCGTAAACTCCAATCATCAATGAAGGAACTCCTGTCAACTTGTCGAGGATCATCTTCGACAATCTGAAGAAGATAATCTTTTCGGACAAAATGATGACCGGATATGCTCCTCAGTTATGCGGTCTATTCTTTGATATCAACATCTTCCTTGGTCAAGGTGTTAATAAATGAATAACTTGGCTTTTCAATTACGCCTGACCGGTCAGTTACATCAACTTTATCTTGATATTCTCTGCCAAAAGCTAAGCACCTTTCCAATGCTCAAAAGCACCATTTCGGGAAATGTGAAAATGCATATCATAACGGATCGTTGTATTCATTCAATTTGATCTTAAATTCACCTCAACCAAATCCCTATTTAACAAGCCACTTACCCAAGAGCAAACCACAAAAAATTCAAACCTACTCTCTCTCTCTCAAAGCTTGAAGTATTTCTCTTCTAAAAAACCTTCTCCTAAAAAATGAGTCTATCATTCACTCGTGCATCCCTTATTATGGATTTCGATTTTGTTCTGACCATTAATGATAATGAAGCTAGAGAGCTTGTGTTTGAAAATATGGAGACCTCTAGCTTACGCAAATTTCTTGAAGGATCCAGAGTAATCCTTGAAGACGAGGTTGTAGAATTCTTCTCAAACGCTGAAGTCATAAACGGTACAATAGTGACCCGGGTGAAAGGTTTACCAATCTCGATTGCCGAAGAACTATTATCTCAGTTCTTCGAGCTGCCATTTGAAGGTTTCACCGATTTCCCTCCATCCTCAAACGTTTTCAATCAAGAGATGACTTTCTTTTTCTCTAACTCCATGACTCCGGTCGAAAGTCACGGGGTTAAATCCAGACTATTCGGTCACATCCAAATCCTGAACGACATTATCGGCAGAACCATCATGGCCAATGAATCAACTCATTTCTATACTAGGAGAATTTTTGACATCATGACTTCTATAAGTTGCGGTCATTCAATCAACTGGTCATCTATCATTTTTGATAACCTAAAAAACATGATTTCTCATGGGAGGATCGGTTATGCTCCCCAAATCAGTAACTTCCTTCTCTATCTCAATCTCAACTTTGGACCGGGACACCATATAAACCAATCCAACATTCTCACCAAGGAGAAGACGGAAAGGTGGATGAACAGGGTAGATGCTAGTAATTAAAATTATTTTTTTCATGTATTTGTTTTCGGTAATGAACAACCAGTTATTTTGCTTCTCTACCGGTTGTTGTAGTTTTAAAACGATTGTTCTATGTTCGCAATATTAGTATTATAACTTAGCTGTTTTCATTAAATGTCCTTCATATTCACTTTAATTCGGCTCTATTAAAAACCGTTACATTAATTATCTCCATCTTCAAAAGTTTTGCCGCCAAAAGTTACTTTTACCGCCTTTATTCATTTTGGAGGGAAAATTAGTGCATTTTTGAGACGTGGTCCATACGATTATGTGTGACGCTTCGGTGATTCAATCGCCACATTCATCCTATATAAAGGGACACTTACACAAATTTTAAATAAAAAGTTATCATTCCTCATAAGTCTTACTATCATTGTACTCTCTCTCTACAAATTATCTTCATCTACAAACTATAATCATCGGAAGGGATAATGCTCTTTTTACTCACATTGTCCAGGTCGATTTTTCCTGCATCAAGAACGGTGGATCGATCGAAGTTCAAAGGATTATGGTAACTATCAAGGATTCTGGGCTGGAACATTTTCTCGATGGACCGATGATCTACTATCAAGATGCGGTTCGAGAGTTCTTTAAAACTGCAAAGATAAAGAAGATGGTCATTCATGCGGAGGAGAACGGAGTAAAATTTGAGATATCTGAAAAAGTATTCGCCGAAGCTCTTCAACTTCCGACGGAGGGGCATGACTTGTCCACCAAACTATCTAAATCTTCAACTCTCAACATTCAAATGATTCTAGCTAATACCGATGAATCGGTGTAATTCAATGGAAAGAAGAACTCTATGGGTTTCGAATACCGGATTCTTTGCGATATCATATCCAAGGCGCTTCAGGCTAGAGGGGGAAATTTTGGCATTATTACTCGGTCGAAATTCGATATGATAGGAAGCATTCGATCAGGTAACCAGATCAACTGGGGAGCATGTTATTTGAAATTTTGTGTGAAATAGTATCTCCTAAGACCAACCGGTGCTTAGGCTACGCCATGCAGTTCGACAAAATTCTGGTCCATCTTAATATTCCCACCGGTCAATGTATTATTCTCTCTAACAACAAAATTTTAAACTCTAGCAATATTGAGAAATGCTTTGTTAGAGCTAGCAATATAAAACAAACTAAGGGTAAGGAACCCAAGGTTAAAGAATAAAAGGGCAAAGTGTCAAAGGGTAAAGAACCGGTGCATGTGACACCGGTTGTTGAAGAAACCGATACTGAAGAAACTGAATTCGGTCCCAAGCTTTCCGCTCGAGAAAACCGCGCGGCCACACTAATCAATCTTCAGACTCGTGCCGAGTCTACTGCCAACACTGTCAGTCGTTCTAAAACAAAATGGACTTATCTACCTGAACAAACGACCCACCCTGAGATAAATATTTCTATCTCCTCTCTTATTCCTTCTCTTAAGGATACTGTAGTACTACTGGTTGCGCTTGCGGTTTTAAAAGCTCAACCGACAGTATCAAATATTATAAACAATGTTGTGGCTGAAGTCGATCGGATTGCTGAAACTGATCAGACAAGTGTTGATGGTGCGACCACTCGAATTGCTGAAACCGATCGAACAGGTTCTGAAAAAGAAGAAGATTGGCTGACCGACATTGATCAAGAAAAAGCCGAGACTAGGGAGCCGACTAAATCTGACACCAGTAAACCGGAAATCAATGTTCATAATCTTTCTAATGAAGATCAAGAAATGGTCCAAACTGAAACCGGGCCCATTTCAAGTCCTCATGAGGAGGAAGTTGATGCTATTATTGAAGATACTGTTGAATTACCGGGCCTCCAAAGAAACGAGAAAGAGGCGGAAAACATTGTGACCAATATTCTTAAAGAGGTTGATGAAAAGGCATTGGAGACCTCCAATATATTCTATGCATGGGTGAATGTAAGAATGAAAATAAGTTTCAAAGATGTTCTCCTTGAGGTGCCTGAGGAAGAAAAATGGTCGGCGCTCCTATCTTTAGAAGAAGTGGCTGTCGGTTTAGCAAGAACCACCTTTGTTTATGAATCTTTAACCAGATATCATGTTTCCAAAGCGAATGCTAAGCGGAGAGCATTATCACCGATTGTCGCAAAGCGGGAGGAGGACTTAAACTTAAATGGAGATGCCACTGGAGTGGATGGTATTGTCCTTACATTGCTCAAAACTGTAATGGAAGATCTTATTGAAATTATTTACAAGGTTGAAGAAAAACCAATTGAAGAACATATTAACCGAGATGAAACAGAAGATGAGAAATCCTGCTTTGAAGTCGATCAATCTTCCAAACCGGCATAAACTCCATCGGTGGAACAAGAAATGTTCGATGGAATCGAAACCAGGGAAGAGCGCCAAGCTGAGTTAGAAGAAAAACACTCTTCTGGTTAACCAAACTCTCTCATTAATATCTCGGAAAATGAAGAAGAAAAAGACAAGGCAACCTCCAATCTGCCTCTCGCTAAATCGGCCAAAACTTCCTCGGGTAAGTCTTTTGACCGAAATAAGTCAAGAGAAATTAATGTTGACAGATCGACCAGAACAAAAATATCTCTTCACGCCAATTCTCATGGGGCGCCACCGATGGAACACCAGTCTATCGGTTCACCGCTTCCAATTTATGAAGAACGTCTAAGGGTGCTCATTGACTAAATGATCCAGAAATCTATGTCCCCATGGTAAGCATCCATGGAGACTCAAGTAACCAAAGTTCTGAGAGAACGTGCTTCATCATCTCAATCTCACGATATCAAACTGGCGCAAGTACATGAGGTAGTCTCTCAGACTCTATCCTCGGTTCAAACTATATCATTACAGCTCTATGAGACGGTAAAGAATCAAGGCGCGACCGACGCAGAAAAACTTAGGATGCATGAAGAAGCTGCACGACGATTCCAAGAAGAAGAGGATGCCAAATCTAAGGTAGCTGAGCTAGCCAATGAGAAAGCGACTCAACAAATTCAGGAGAAACATGATAAGGAAAAAGATGTCTTTCCTCCGATTTCTAAGAATACTAGAGCAGGTAAAAGAAAAGGGCTCAACAGTCTGAAGTAGTAAATGCCGGACCGAAAATTACAACATCGGCTGGAAATCCTACTTTAAGCACTCAAAATCCGACCTATGAAGAAGATGAAGAGGATGATCAACCTTTAACTCGTAGACCAAGAGAAATGTATCTACCGATCGAGGCAATACCCCTTCGAGCTGTCCCTCATAGTGCCCGGTCAGACCGACGAATCCGTAGAGTTGGTGGAAGTTCGACCGATGATGCCTTTCAGAGCGAAAGAAATGTGGAGTTTGATATTCCTGTACAATCGACAAGGAGTTCTAGGTACAATGTTCCTGGACAACCAGCTGGGTACAATGTTCCTAGACAACCAGAAGTTAGCTTTGTGCACAACTTCTTCAATGAATTGATAAACAAACCGGATGAAGGGAGCCACTAACTTATACCTCCATGCTTATCCTTACTTTATTATGTTTCTAGTACAACTATTATTTTGGGAACTTATAACTATTTTGGGGACTTAATGATCCGGTTTTAGTTTCAAAATGCTAGTTTTGATAATTTTAATTAAAAATATCAAAAAGGGAGAAATTGATAAAGAAATTAACCTACAAAATTTTTTCTCAAATCAAATTAAATTAAAGCGGCCAACAATTACAAGTTTTAAATATTTAACTTAAATAATCAAAAAGGGAAAATTTGTTAAATTAAATACATAGTTAATTAGTAGGTAATTAACTATCTAAAGAACTTAACCAAATTCACTGTTTGTGTAGGAAACGCAAGAATCAGTCATACTCTCAAATCATCTTTATCACTCTAGACCGGTCGACCGATATCATAGAGGCGACACAAATTCTCTAATCAAACTATCTTTTCGGCTATCTTTACAACAAAATTAGTAGAAGATTGGCTTAGCAATGAAAAACGGATTTAGCGCTCAGCTGCAGGATCGGTAAACCCGTACCTCAGAGATCGGTTTTTATTCTTCGGCAATAAGACCGGTAAACCGATATTGGAACAACAACTTAACCGGTAGGGTGTCCGGTCGGTACAATACTTGGTGCAATCCTAAACTACCATACAAAAATAACCGACAGTTTAATCGATCAGACCAAAGATATGGAACAAATGGAAGTTTCCATTTTGGTGAAATCAGATTACTTTGGTAA
Source organism: Impatiens glandulifera (assembly GCF_907164915.1). Lineage (NCBI taxonomy): Eukaryota > Viridiplantae > Streptophyta > Magnoliopsida > Ericales > Balsaminaceae > Impatiens > Impatiens glandulifera. The sequence goes on from NC_061868.1 coordinate 23,861,230, forward strand.
TATGCAGAAGGAATCCTTCAAATATGCAGACTATTTTGGTATAAGTCTGATGATAGACTTTGGGAAGCAAAATACTGCTAAAAGTGATAAGTTACCTATTTTGGTATAAGTCCAACAGCAGTCCCCAAGGAGCAGGTATCTGTCAAACCGCTCTAGATGATAAAATCAATAGAAGACAAAACTGGCTGGCTGTATTGCTCCTTGGGAAGTATCAACCGCATTAAATGTCATGCAGTTATTTATTGACCAACCAATCAGAATCAAGGATCCAAGGATTACCATGCAAGTATCCGTTGTATGAGAAATATGACCGTTGTCATGTTCTCACTATTTAAGAGAAGCTTGAAGAGAAGCAGCAACATATCAAGAATACCACGACATACAATATACAAAACAATGAGACAACATATTTTAGAATCATCAAAGTCTAAACTATTATTACTTACATACTGTCCAAAAGTTCTAAGTGTATTGCAATTCCATTCACTCTATGTACGAAGTGAGAGTTGTCAGTCAATAACGAGCAGTAAATAAACTTCGGTTATTTGACGTGTTGTAAAGTGGGTTGAATATTCTTAGTGAATATCCTTCTCAAGGTTTAAGAAGAAGGGGTGACGTAGGAGCTTTATCTCCGAACATCTATAAATCTTGTGTTGTGTTTCTCCTCTACTTCATATTTTCTTTTCGTTGTCTTAACCGTGAGTGTGTTGTTGCTTCAAGTTGAAATGAACAGTTCTGCACTTAAACTTGGTTCAAGAGTTTGTGACAACTTGCGTAGTATAAAGATCGATATTAACTTTTAACCGAGTTAATATCAACCAACGTAATGTGTAAGCGTTCATCCAAGCTAGACCCCCGGTCTTCAGCGGTGATCCCGATCCTAACATTCAGGCTTATATAATTTGGTCTTATATAATTCAAACGAACTCCTATCCCCAATTGACTAACATTCAAGATTAGATAATTCTTAGGTTTTTGTTAAATAAGATTTTTATAATATTAGAAAACTAGAACATTAGAATTATCCATACACAAGCCTTATGCGATACTTCTGCCCACTCCCAAACGTAATTTTGGATGTATTATAAAATTGCATGGAGGCATGTTGTTGGATCAGGCCTTCGAGTAGGGTCTTAAGAGCATCCATCTTTGGTTGCTACCGGGTTTCTTTCATTTGAGGATCGTCTTGCTCTGATACCAAGAATGTCTACAGTGTATCTAGCATCACACATTTGACTGATACTTAGCAAATTAAAACGTAGGTTTTCAACTAAGAGTACATTATCAATTGTTAGGTTACCATGGACAATCTTACCCTTGCCCACAGTTCTACCTTTTGAATTGTCACCGAAGGTGATTAATGCACCGGTTTCTATTCTGATGTCGGTTAAAAGATTATTGTTTCCGGTCATATGTCTGGAGCAACCACTATCTAAGTACCATTCAGAGTTTCCTAGCCGTTTCTTTATATCCTGCAAAATGTACATATTTACAACTATTTGGTACCCACATTTACTTGGGTCCACAGGCCATTAGTCCCTTGGGTATCCAGACCTTGACAAATCAGACAGCTTTCCTGGTTATGGTTTTAACTATCTTTCTGGCATTCGGTTTTGAGTCATTCGGCTTTCCTAATAAGGCCTTGTATGAGGGTGATCTTTGGTTTGTCCTATGCGGTTGTGAGTTGGCTTTCTTATTATTGAACATGTTGGCTTTCCTTTTCTCAGGGTGAAGCCATTTTTCAGAGTCAGTTGGACCTACATAGGTTAGTTTTTCTTCCGTATAATAGGCAGTCAATTCCTCTTCAGCGGTTAAGGAACTTCTGACGAAACTTACAAAAGGAAGGTCATCCTTTGAGAGCCTTACTTTGTCAACGGGTTTTTGGTTTTTGGATCTATCGTTTTTGTATCCTAGGCCAAACATGCAAAAAGGGTGTCTCTTATAACTACACATCTTTCTTACCATGTCACTAGATCTTTTATATGCCGCCATTTTATACTGGAGTCGGGCATTTTCCTCCTCGGTCAATTCTCGAGCTGGCTCATTAGACTGTTCGGTCTTAGGTGATGGTTCAGGTGCTGACTTGGATTCTAAGGTGGGAGTTTCATCAAGTTGTATGATCTCTGGTTCGGTCAAGATGGGTACTATGAGGTCTGCTCTAAAGTTGGGTTTCTTAGGTAATAAGGTTAACAGGTTCTTATATTCTGCTACCATATCATTCAATGTATTATATAACTCATCTTTAGTAAATTCTTCACAAGGAGAGTCAAATACTTGTTCCTCATTTGCCATGAGGCATGTGAGTTCATCATCACTGTCACTGTGAGCCCATAAGCTTCCTCCATCATCGGCTATCAGTGCTTTCTGAACCTCACTCCCTTCACCGGTTTGTTGGTAGTTATTTCGGTTATTTTGATTGTCCGGTTTCCGGTCATCTCTCCTCGGTTTTCTGCATTCCCACTTGAAGTGTCCCAGACAGTTGCAGTTATAACACCTTACGTTTGATTTATCACCATAGTTGTAGTTGTTTGTCGGTTAACTTCTCTTCATGAATCTCCCAAATTTCTGTGCAAGCATTGCCATGGCATCCTCAGTGAACTGTTCAGCGGTTCTGATCGGTGCAGGTACAACCGGTTCTGTGGATGTGATCAATGCTCTGGTTGAGGTTGAGGCTGAGACTTCTTCTTCAGTCCTAGATCTCATTTCAAACTCATATACCTTAAGGTCTTCGAATACATCGTGTAGCTTCATCTTGCTTAGGCAGTTTGATTCCCTCATTACCATTGTCTTTATGTCCCATGCACTTGGGAGAGATCTTAATGTTTTCATAATGACTTCCTTGTTGTCATACCTCTTGCCAAGAGTTGCTAGCTCGTCTAACACACCTGTGAACCGGTCACTGTATTCTCTCATTGTTTCTCCCGGTTTCATCTTGATGCTTTCAAACTTTTGAGTAGCTACCATTACCTTGTTTTCCTTGGTTCTTTCATTTCCCTCATGGATCTGAATAACCGTTTCCCATATTTCCTTTGCGGGTTTTACAGTCTCTGATCTTGCAGTACGTGTTTCTGTCCACACCGTTGGAGATCCGGTTTCTGGCATGGTTATCCAAATTGTTTCTTCTCCTATCTTCATCTGTCCAATCCTTCCTGTCCTTGTCAATGATTATCGGTCCTTCGGCTATGATGAACTGCATCTCATCATCCATGGTGATTAAGTGTAGGTGCATGCATGTCTTCTAGTTGGCAAAGTCATCACCTTCTAGCATAGGGGGCCTATCGAATGACATGCTTGCTTGAGTATTAAAACTAACTGCTCTGATACCAATTGTTAGAATCTAGGTCGAGAGACTTTCGAAGCGGCTTGCCAGGTTCTCTCGGCAACCGCGACTCCTGTAGAAGTTTCCGGAAAGAAGTCATCACTTCGACCAGAATACATACCGCTTTGTGACATCTTCACCAAATCGGTCCAGGCAAGAGGGAGAAATTTTGAGAATCTCACCAAGGCGAAAATCGAGATGATTGCCGGTTTACTAAACGACATCAGAATAAACTGAGCAAGGGAAATCTTCAACAACCTTAAAGAAATGGTGGTACCGGGTTCCACTCGGTCATGGGGTTACGCTATCCCACTTGGGAAGATTGTGCTTCACCACAACGTCAACACCGGTCTGGGTGTTCTTCTTCCATCAAGCAAAATAATAAGATCCCACCAGTTCAAGGAAAGAAAGAGCAGCACGACGGTCTCTACGGTTGGCCGAAAGAAGAAGCCCGCCGCTAAGAAACCGGTTCCGGCAAAGGGCAGATCCTGAGGCAAGAAAGACAAACAACCGATAGAATTCGCGGATCCGATTTTTGAAACGCGAAATGAGGACGATTCGGCCTCAAGCTCGGACCGAACAGTGTCACATCATACCGAGGAATATGAGTCCGGTAAAGAAAAAGAACCGATAGACGAGGAACAATCGGCCAGTCTTGAAAATGCCGATACTTGTGCAGACGGCCCTAAGGAAGAAGACGTCCACGATAACGACAACATCCAGGAGATGGCCGAGAATATCGTGCGCAGAATTATGGAGGAAATTGATCTGCAAGCTCACGAGGCATCCGAAGTATACTGTGAGTGGTTCCGGTACCGGTGCAACAAATTCTTCAAACATATGCTTCCGAGCCTAACCACTGGACAAAGATTCGAAAGGTTGATGGAGATAGAGGAAGACGTCATCAGCCTAACAAAAGCTACGGATCCCAACGAAGCCTTGGACTGACACGCAATAGTGGAACCGCGTGCCCGGCTACAAAAGCTAGCCGAACATATTCGAAAGCTTACAGAAAGATATAATCCAGGAACACCGAAGTCTCAACTACAACTCTTGGTGTTGGATCTACTTGCGGTCAAGAAAGGAGAATTCATCGACGAAGTGGCGCAGCTTGAAGCGGTGCGCGAACAGCAAGATACAACGCACTCTCCAACTCTTGAGAATGTTGACGGTCACAATCCAAGCGATACGTCTTCTCCAGCGGATCAGACGATCGACATGACCAACGATAGGACAAAGCCTCCTCTCACAGACAATCTTGAATCTGATCAACCCGGGGATTCAGAACCGGCCATTACGGAAGAGAAGGTCATCACTATCATCAACGAATTTGCCAACACCATGGTTCGACCATGGAAGAAGAAAATCAAGAAAACCGCGGTCGAAGCGCTCAAGTTAGCCGAGACAACAAGGGATGATCTTGGGAAGGCAAACGATCGGATCACGTCGGTCGAAACCAACTATGGTGAAGTCGATGTTCTATATGGCGCTCACCTTAAGCGAACAATAGCCTTGGAGGACATGACTCCAAAGTTGGCGGATGACTTCAAATCGGTCAGCCAAAGGGTGGTGGAGTTGGAACGGTCTCAAGAAAAGACCGAGCAACGGCTTACAAAGGCCGATGAGGACCTGGGGCGGTCAGGCACCCAAACCGACTCAACACTCGACATGGTCATATGACTTGAAGAGAAGAATGTAATCCTTGAGGAACGAAACAACAAACTTGAAGCCGACCACAAGGCGGTCAACGAACAAGTGAATGAACTGATAAATGCCAAGCTTTCTGCGGATAAGGCAATGGAGGAGGCAAACGCTCAGGCGGCTAAGAAACTCCAGGATGCGATGGATGAGCGGAACCGAACACAAAAGGAGGCACCACGGTCTGATGCGAACTTCAACGAACGCTTACGGATATTAACGACCAAAAATCCGGAACTCGCAAAATCCATAGCAGCTCGAGAAGCCAAGGAGGCAAAGCGGTTCAACGCTGAGAAACAAATGTTCGACGAATATGCAAAGGCTCACAAGAAGACCCAGGCGACTCCCTCCTCTTCGGCTCCGACAACACGAAAACGGAAAGATCCTTCGAAGAAGGCTCAAGTCGCCGAGATGCTGGAAAGAATCACCGAGACGGTTGTTGACCCTCCACTCAACCCGGCTCTGCAAACCGAGGATGACTTTGAAGAGGATCTCGAGCCGCAACCCACAAGACAACGAGTTTTCAATGCGGTTCCAGTCAGTATGGTCGGTCAACCGCTCCCTCCTCATAGGGACACCTCGAGAGCTGGAGGTTCATCTTCAAGGCCGGCTCAACCGGCTAAGGGACAACCAACAGATGAACTGATGGAAGACTTCCTGCCATCCAGATTGAACTAATAGGGGCTCTCTTATTCACCTTTACTTATGTTTACTTCGGTTTTTTACATATATAGTATTTTGCCCTTCTGCGGTTATCTTTACTTATATATATATATATATAAAGTTCTTTTTGGGAAACCGACCTACATTTGCAACCTTACATGGTTTTGATAATTTTAAATAAAATAATCAAAAAGGGAGAAATTGATAAGATAAAAGATAAAATTTTCTTCAAAATTTTCCAAAATTTTTCGAAAAACTCTCCCAAGTCAGTTTCAAAATTCCGGCAAAAACAAACTCTTAAAAATAGAACCGACCTACATTTGCAATCCTACATGATTTTGATAATTTTAAATAAAATAATCAAAAAGGGAGAAATTGTTAGATAAAATTAGACCGGTTAATAGAACTTAACACAAATAAACTTCCTATGCAGGAACAGACAAAGAACTGGACCGGTCAAATCACTGAACCGGTTAAGAAACTCAACCAGTCAAACACCTAAACCAACCAGAAACCTGACCGAACAAGAAGGCAAGATCGGTCAAAACAAGAAGGCCGGAAATACTATACATTCGGTCATTTAGAAGCCAAGGAATAACCGGAAGCCATCCGGTTAACAAACGTAACCGACCAGCATAAAAAGATACTTCGGGTATCTGTTGAGAATGATACCAAAGGAACAGACTGAACATTGCCATATTCATACAAGTCTGAGGACAGTCTGCAGGCTGTAGAAGACCGTCCTACAAGATCTTTTCACTTCAGGATAAATCAGAAAGACAATCTTCCAAGTACAAACAACTGTCTAACCGACAACCACCATATTGAGTAAAAGACAAACCTAGCCGGTTTGTCCTACATACTGGAAGATTAGACCGCCAGGTCTGAAAGGTTGACCGCCAGGTATGAATCACTGAACCTCTGCTCAACCAATCAAATTCAAGGAAATGAAATATAACCGTTGGCATATTTTACCTATAAAAAGAGCAGCTGAAGAGGAATAAATGCGGGACACAGTGGACAATTAATTTACAAGTGATAAGAGTGTGTTCTATCTCTAGAAAGCTTAAGTGCTAAGTTGAAGTGTAATTTTTACAATTTCGGTTAAAATTGTACGGGTGTTATCGAGCAGGAAATAAGTCTCGATCGGATTGTGTTTGTATTCCTTAGTGAATATCCTTCTCGCGGTTTCGAGAGGAAGGGGTGACGTAGGAGCTTTATCTCCGAACATCCATAAAAACCTGTCGTGTTATTTACTTTCTACCAGTTCTACATTCTAACCGATCTGTACTAACTTACTTATACCGCTATAACCGATTCAACAGTATTGAAACCGACTCACTGAGTTATAAAACCGACCCAGCAACTTCCAAACCTGTCTTATTCAAAACCGGTTCTGCCTATCTTGTGTGTGTGCTGCTTCAACCTGAAACAAACCACTTCCGCGCTTGAACCTGGTTCAAGGTTTTGTGACAGTTTATGTAGTATTGAAACCCCAGTGTTAATCTTTAACCAGATTAATCACCACCCTTTGAGTGAGACGCGCTAACCGGCCAACCCAAGTCCTCCAGCCGCGACCTAGATCCTAACAGAATGTTATGACTTATTTCGTAAGGTGTGTTTATGGATTCAAGAATCAAGTTCTTGATCTTTAGGACCAGTGGAAATTCTATAATCAAAGGGCAGTGGAAGGTTTTGATAGAGAAATTGGGGGGGAGGGGATAAAAGAATTAAGGGTGCGAAAAGAAATACTTTTTTTCTATGCCAAACAGTCCATAATAAATAATAATAGACAAATGGGACCGAAGTTCATATCTTCATTATTCCATTCATAGGTCCTTGGGGAAGAAAGATCAGCATTATATAGGTGATGTTTTGCCCCAGAATATTCGGTTATAACAACTACTAGAAATAACAGAATTCGGTTTGTAAAATTGAAAAGGAAAGCAAAACAAAATATTAATACAACAAAACAGAAATCTGGCCCATGTGCACCATAGGACCGAGAACGGGTGCCGAGAAAGGTTGCTGGAATTATTCTACGACCGATGCCTTGATTTGTGGAGTCAAGCAGAAACATTACATTCTAGTTTAATAAATATGACGTTTCAATTTAAGAGACATGACATTTCAGTTTAATATATAGTACATTATAGTTTGATAAAATTGATGAGGCTCATTTGATTCAGTCCAGATCTTCTGCTACCGATTGCCGTGTTCCCCTGTGGCGGACCAATCAGATTGCAACATTATTAATTTAATAATAAATCAATCTGGGGAGGAGACGGAGGGAGGGAGAATCCGAAATCCGGGTTTCGGCCCGGGTTCACACCAGACGCCGTTAACGGCAGCGCCTGTTAACGCCAGGAAATTATATAATAATCATATGATTCCCAAATAACATATCTTCGCTCAGGGCACCGTGTCAGAGGGAAGGGTGAGATGCGATGGGAGCGAAGATCTACACGCCCGTTGCCCTGACCCTCATGTAAACCCCCCATACCCACCCATGAGAAGACCGCCTGCCGTTCATGAAAATACACTTACACGTCTATGTAAAGACCAAAATTACAGGGATTTTAGATTTCCGTTTATTTAATATTAATTTAATTTATTGCAAATCACATGCAGCGATATAATATTCGCTTCAATTAATTCATTCATTTTTTTTAGGAATTTTATTTAATTTTTTATTTAATTTTTTATTTAATTTTTTTGCCTAGAGACCCTCAGGAGCGAAGATATATTTGTTTCAATTAATTTTAATAAAAACCTCATGTAAACCCCCCAACACACCTATGAGAAGACCGTTTGCCTTCCACGTGAATACACTTACCCGTGCATGTAAAGACCAAAATGACATGGATTTTAGATTTCCGTTTATTAAATATTAATTTAATTTATTGAAGATAATTATATTTCCGTTTATTAAATATTAATTCAATTAATTCATATTTTTTTTATTAATTTTATTTAATTCTGTTATTTAATTGTTTTTGCTTGGAGACCCTCAGGAGCGAAGATATATTTGCTTCATTTAATTTTAATAATAACCTCATGTAAACCCCCCATGAGAAGACCGCCTGCCTGCCACGTGAATACACTTACCCGTGCATGTAATGACCAAAATGACAAGGATTTTAGTTTTCCGTTTATTAAATATTAATTTAATTATTGATAATCGAATGCAGCGATATAATATTCGCTCCAATTAATTCATTAATTTTTTTTTAGGAATTACATTTCATTTTCTATTTAATTTTTTTGGTCTGGAGACCCTTAGAAGCGAAGATATATTTGCTTAAATTAATTTTAATAATTATATTTCCGTTTATTAAATATTAATTCAATTAATTCATATTTTTTTTATTAATTTTTTTTGCCTGGAGACCCTCAGGAGCGAAGATATATTTGCTTTATTTAATTTTAATAATAACCTCATGTAAACCCCCCAACCCCCCCATGAGAAGACCGCCTGCCTGCCATGTGAATACACTTACCCGTGCATGTAAAGACCAAAATGACATGGATTTTTTATTTCCGTTTATGAAATATTAATTTAATTTATTGAAGATCACATGCAACAACCGAACAAATCTTCGCTTCAATCACTTCCCTAGTTTTTTTTTTATTAATTTCATATTTCCGTTTATTAATAAATGTTAATTCAATTAATATAACTTGACATGCATGAAACGAACAAATATTCGCTTCAATTATTGAACTCTCATGTTTTTTTTTTTTTTCGAGGAGACGATTGAAAGCGAATATTACTTCTTTTCATATATTTTTAGCATGACGTTCATGTAAAACCCCCTCCCCTCCCATGAGAGGACCGCTTGCCTGTCATGTAAATCTTACCCGTGCATTCACATCCCGCGAGTAAATCTTCGCTTCGCTTAATAGTTTTTATTTTCAATTTAATTCATGAATTTTTTTTAAGAAGTTACGATATGGAACGAATATTTATTCGCTTCCATTACTTGTTGATATAATTTCAATTTCCCGCTACAATCCCACTCTCCATCATTTTATTTTCATAAGCAACTGTTCATATTCTTCTCTCTCTATCTCCCGACGATAATCCAAACACTCAACGTCGAAACCCTAGATATTTGTTTTATTCTACAAGGATTTCTTCTGAAGATGTCAGGGAACCAAGGCAACAACATGGAAGTGGATACCATCGACTCCCAAGAGGTCGTCTTGCAAGTCTGTAGGAGCATAAACGAAAACGAAACTGCCCCCATTCCTGCATCCAACGTCAATCCCCGCAATAAACCAGAGAGGTATGTTAATCTTATTGTGTTTATACTAATTTTACACATGTTTATTCAATTTATTTCGTTGAATACTGATTTATGCTATCCCACCAAAAATAATGACTTCGAGGTTTAATAACTTTACATATGAAAGGAAGAGGAAGAGAAATCCGAAGACGAATACTAAGTCGTCATCGACTGCTGAATCAGTTTCCACAGTTGCTGTTGAAGCTACTAATGTTGCTGCAGGTACTACCCATTTCGATGAGATTTTACCACCACCTTTTCCCCCTCCAAAAAAACCCAATGTTATTCCTACATCCACTCCAACAGTCGATGAAGAGTTACTAGAACCACCCCCAGAAACCACTAATATTTCTCCTTGTACTACCCCATTCGTTGAAGAGTTACCACCATCTCCCCAAAAAACCAAAACCATCAAGAAACGTAAACTGACATTTCTAACCCGATCATCACCTCATGGCCTCGCTCAACTGATTCCTAAATTGAGCGTAGAACAGAGGGAAGCCGTGAAGGAAATCGGGTTTGGTTCTCTTCTTACAATGGGTGTCTCCAAGTGCCTGGCGCATTTTTCCAGACACGTAATCCAATGTTTTGATCCGGATAAGAGTTCTCTGGTATTGGCCAATGGTGATGAGATCCTTATCGATGAAGATCTCGTACAGCTCGTGGTGAACCTCCCTAGAGTGGCAACGAACGTAGTCGAGTCCGTTGGGGGGGGGACAAGACTAAGGACCCTGATTATTTTAATTTCTTGAGGGATTGGAAGACCAGATGGACCGGGGAAGACTCAAAAGCTCCCGAAACACTATCTATGATCCCCAAGATATTAAGTAACACAAGTGCAGACAACGATTTCAAAATCGACTTCGTTGTCTTTGTTGTCTCAAGTTTTTTATGTCCAGTTCAAAATTCACGAGCAAGGTAAACATGTATTCAAACCTATTATATATCTAATTGTATTTGTGAATACTGACACATGTATTTTTTTCATTTCAGGTTCAAATTTCTCAAATCCTTAATGGATGTTGATAACATAAAGGAACTGAACTGGTGCCACTTCGCACTACACCGATTGGTTGACAGTGTAAGAAGTTGGAAAGAAAAAGCCAGTAAAGATAAAAATCCATATTTCGATGGACCTATAACCCTTTTATTGGTAAGTACTGTTGCCTCTCTTGTATATGATTTATAGATATCTAATATTTTCTAACATGTTTCCCATTCCTTTACTCCAGATTTGCTACCTAGATGGTGTTTTTGTGGAAGGTGAACGTATCCCCTACGAAAGAAAATTTCCAATAATCTCTTGTTGAGATGACGTCACCGTGTTAGAGTTTACCAACTTAGAAGTTCGTGCCGGTGGTTTTGGGAAGGGCCGTGCAAGGGCGCGCTTAGCAGCTAAACAACCCGAGAATCCAGTTGACTCGGTTGAATTAACAGAAGACGATAATGAGGTATGTGGAAACAAGAAATTGACTCCCATTTGTCTATATTATCCTGTTTTCAAGATTAATGAAATCTGTTTTTCATAATGTACAGATGTTGACATCCAAAATCCTGCAAACTTTTAAAGATACAGCCCAACAGCTGAATTTCCTATCAGGGGAGTTGGAGAAACGCAACATCGATCCGAAACCTTTTTTTGAGGCCGGTTTCCTGAACTTAAGAGAGTCTGAAGGGTTCATGAAACACTTGAAGGTGGTGAACGATGGTGATGTTCGTGTAGGTGTGGAAGATCCTCCAAGTGAGGCACTTAGGAACACTGTACTGTGTGCGGGCATAGTAATCAATAGTCCCCCGGTTGAATACCCCTGTGAGAATCCAGTGGACGACAATGCAGACAATCCACCAGCACGGGTCGAACTGAATGATTTTGAGGATGCAGTGATGTCAAATCAAGAAAATCCATCAGATCACGTTGAACCGAATGATCTCGATGATGCCGTTTTGCACAATGAAGCTCCGTCACCCCCTGTGCAACCGAAAGATGTTGAGGATGTAGGTCAGGACATTGAAGATGAATCACTCCTTCTTGAACAGGAAGATGTAGAGGCTGTATTTCAGCACATTCAATCCAAGTCACCCCCTCCTCAACAGGACGAACATGAGGATTCAGTTCTGCCCAACAAAGATGACTCACCCAGTGTTGAACCAACTGATCATGAGGGTGAAGGGAAGGAACCGGATGAGGCACTCAAAGTGTAGACAACCACTGTTGAATACGATGATAAGGGTGAAGGGAAGGAACGGGTTGAGGAACCCAAATCTCAGCATGTTGAACCAAATGATCAGGGTGCAGGGAAGGAAAATGTTGCGGAACCCCAAGCTCAGTCTGTTGCACCAAGTGATCAGGGTGAAGGCAAGCAACAGGTTGAGGAACCCAAATCTCAGAATGTTGAACCAAATGATCAGAGTGCAGGGAAGGAAAATGTTGAGGAACCCCAAGCTCAGTCTATTGCACCAAGTGATCAGGGTGAAGGCAAGCAACAGGTTGAGGCTTCTAAGGCCGTTGAATCTTCTGAAGATGAAGATGAGGGTGATGGGGGGGGGGGGACGCATCAACATTAGAGAATATCCTAAGAGGAAGATCTCAAAAATTCCTGTGCACCTTCGATCCCCTTACATGCAACAGGTTGCTGATATGTTGGACCAAAAAAATAACCAACAAGGAACAGAGATTAGCCGATTTTGTGTTTGATGAAAACCTGCCTCCATTGTAAGTTAGTTCGCATGCTTTTAGAAATTTGAAAAATGAAATTAGTTAGTTATGGTCTTCTAAATGAATGTATTTTGCAGTGACGTTCTGTACGAAGGTGCACCGGGTAATATCACCCGTCATCTACTTCGTACAATGAAAATGGGTGAAGAAATTGCGAGCGAAGTGATTGACGCTTGGTCCATAATTGTGCACTTCAAATGCCGTAGGTTGCCAAGGCATGGACCAAGAATAATTTGTTTCTCATCAATTTCACATGTAAGTGCTTCTCTTTTTTTGTGCTATGTATCCTTCAATGTTCATGACTTTGATGCTCTTCCCTTATTTTGCAGGTTAATATGGAGCATGATGCCACCTTATTTTCCCAATCCATTGAAGAAGACATGAGAAACTACGAAATCACAAAAGAAGACCTCATCTTCGCTGACGTGGTATGTACATATCCCTCAATTCCAAGTAACGAGTATGCAATAAAATCATAAATGTTTGTGTTCTTTTTACAGATATTCCTACCTGTTGTCTTTTCCAGACATTTCTTCCTTGTTTGTGTGAATATTAAAGACTCCAAAATCATTGTACTAGACAACTCCGGTCGTCCTCATAGAATGAAAATTATGGACAAGTATGTCACTTTGAGGAAACAACTCGATTGTTTTGTGACTTTCTTGGTAAGTCAAGGCATGGAAAGAATGGCTGCAAAGGTTAAAAAATACAGGATAACGGCCCCAAAGCTGGACTGGTAAGACCAAACAAACAAGACAGACTGTGGTGTATATTTAATGAGACATATGGAAACATATAGAGGAACGCCGAAGGATTGGTCTATTGACATCAACGAAAATAATGTAAGTGTTATACCATATGTTAGTGTATGACATTGAACAATTTTAGATGTTCTTATACTTTCTCTTGTTCTTTTGAAGGCCGGAGAAGCTTTGAGTACGTTGAGGATAAAATATTTATACAGAAGTCTTATGTCTGAGCACAATGTCAATAGGTTCAAGTTAAAGACTGCAATTAGATCAAGATATTAGGGATTTGTATGTCTTATACGGAATTATACTTGTACAGTAATTCTTATGTTTACACAGGTCAATTCACATATTTTTAATGTATGCAATTCAGATCTTAATGTATGGACTGCAATTCAGATCTTAATGTATGGAGTTATAATGTATTGATGTGTCTTCTTGTACCCATTTTTTTAAAATCATAAACGAGGTTATTTTCTTAACTGTGTGTTTTAATATTTTTAAACGAAGATATATTGTTAACATCATGAAACTAATAAACTTGCAACCGTAATATTGACATGATGACCTTATTTGAAACGAAATTACATTCTTATGTCTTCGTGTGGCCCTGTTCTTAACTATAAAATTTGAAATTCCTAAACGAAGATATCTTCTTATGTTCTTTTTTGGTGCAATCCATATTTTGAAAATCCGAGACGAAGATATCTTCTTCACTATATGTTTTCAAATTCATAAACGAAGATATCCTCTTAACTATAAATTTTCAAAATCCTAAACGAAGATATCTTCTTATGTTCTTCTTTGGTGCAATCCATATTTTGAAAATCCGAGACGAAGATATCTTCTTCACTATATGTTTTCAAATTCATAAACGAAGATATCCTCTTCACTATAAATTTTCAAAATCCTAAACGAAGATATCTTCTTATGTTCTTTTTTGGTGCAATCCATATTTTGAAAATCCGAGACGAAGATATCTTCTTCACTATATGTTTGCCAATTCATAAACGAAGATATCCTCTTAACTATAAATTTTCAAAATCGTAAACGAAGATATCTTCTTATGTTCTTTTTTGGTGCAATCCATATTTTGAAAATCCGAGACGAAGATATCTTCTTCACTATATGTTTGCCAATAGATAAACGAAGATATCCTCGCAACATGTAATGCCCCTACCGGAGTTCTGTATTGATGTCAATTCAAGAATGAAAACTCATTTATTACTTCAAATACTGCTGTATCAAGATCATCACTCTCATACCCTCACTCTCACTCTCACTCTCACACTACACTCTCACTCTCACCTCTCTCTCTGTTTTGACTCTTTCCTTCCCAAATCTCTATCTACCGGTGTCTTTCCTTCAGTCATTTAGTGTAAAACTCATAAGATGGATGTAGAGATGGACACAGACATGCTGGTTTTATCGCAGCAACAGCTGGAGCGATACTTAAGTCTGATCAACGATGACCCTGTCCCTTTTAGTGTCTATCATGTAGATGAGATTCTACCTCTATTACGAATAAACGTTCACGACGGACTGATGGCCCACATGCAAAGAAGATGGAATACGGACTCTCATTCTTTTGTTATTGGGGAAATGCACATATGCCCGACGATAGAGGACTTTGCTTCAATCCTTAGGTGTGGTAGTCTTGCACTCATGATTTTGCCTGTCAATCAAGATCCTCATATAGCCTTCCACATTTGCGACAGCTTCTATGGATGTACAATGTTTGATGCTCTTTTTTTACCCTCCAACATGGATTTCTCAATATGACAAACATAGACGAGTACATTTGGCGTGTCCAGGGAGCTGAGAGGACCATCAACCACACACAAAGCAAATTGATCATGCTTGTGGTTCTGGCTCATTTTTTTTATGTCCGGCTGCAGGACGACGGCCTTCGGATAGGATCCTGCAGGTAGTTCCTGCACTGATGGGAAACTCCCCAAACCTGGCTAGCCTTGTACTTTTTGAGACATTACTTGGTCTTAACGAATTTGTTCCAGAGGAAAACAACTATTCTCCCCGTGGATCACCTTTGGTTCTCTACCTGTGGTTGTTAGACAAGTTGCATTGGTTGCCCCGTCCTTCAATTCCCTACACTTCCTTTGCCAATCTACAAGTGCAAAGGGTCAATGGACTCGTGCCTCCGAATTTTATTTCGGATATTCACCCAATTAGGTTCATTGTTCCGTGGTATCTCTTTACTGTAATGATGTACGAGATGAGGGGTTCTCCATTCAACATTTTGTTGGGCCTGGAGGGAACTACCTCCTACTGCACAACTGTCATATACAGACAATTTGGCCTGAGGAATCCCCTACCTTCGAATGGACTCAATCCTCCGGAGGACTTCATGCTTACTCCTCACCATCTTTACCTAGAGTACGCATCAATAATTGAAAATTCTTTTACGGTTTCAATCCCCAACCGATGGATCAATGCTGTTAACGAAGCCATTCAGCTATACATTCCACCCATCATCGAACATGAGATCGTGTCGCTGACAGGACCGATTGACGAGTCATCCTCTCATGAATCAGACTAGAGCTTCATTTGTATTTTTGAACAGCTATTTTGTTGGTTAATCTATGTAGTACTTATGTAAACGGATTATGGAATGCTTTTGTGTATTCAACAATATTATGAAGTTATGTTTGATTATAGTCTGAAGTTATATTTTACATTATGTAGTTAGTTTATTCTGGATTGATATAAATCGAATCATTGTCGTTATGTTGGATTGTTTGATTGCAATTTGGATGTCAGTATCAATTCAGAGTATAATGTAAAACAACTGATGTGTTCATGTAAACCCCTTACATTGATCCATCGTTTGGTTGTTCGCTTCATTACACAGTATCTAATCAGTAAATCGAACGGACATTTCTTCGTTTGTTTTTTAGTGTATTACTTTTTACCATGTGATTGAAAACGAAGATGAAGTCGCATCCAATCTTTGAAGTTACATATTATTGTATTTGTGCCACTTTCATGTCATACTCTAATGAATTTGAAAACGAAGAATCATTTGCCTGTAAGTTTCTATATTAAACCCAACGTTGTTACGAAACAAAATACTATTCGCTTGGTATTCATATTAGAGGTCGACCACATTGAACGAAAATGTATTCGCTTGTATATTAACTCCGGTGAATGGTTGAATGATTGATGAAGCGCCAAAACATTTTACATTACATGTCACGTCAGATCACAATTATGGCAATGATTTCACTTATGGGAAACGTATAATTAGCCAGAAGAGTAGATATTATAATACTTTATTATTTATAATAAATTCGTCATTTTATAAATGTTTAATGACATGTGCATGAAAATATAAATAACAAATAATTATTATAATTCGACGTACAAAATTTCATTACAAGTTTCATAAACATTTCTACGTTTCATAAACATTTGTACATTTTAACAATATTCATCTGCATCTCCAGCTTCAAGGCATCTCCATTGAAGCGACCACAGCGGATCTCTCACACATAACTGGGGTCATACACCTGTTGAGTTATCTCTTGAGATGTTTTCCATCCCAGGGTATCTTCCACAGCTGGCGCTTCCCACCAGCAGTGTACACGAATGATCTTCATTTGATCGGTAGTTTCTACTTGAGGTATCAAGCATTCGTGGTAAATGAAGATGTTTTCCACCAGTTGATCTTCATTGTACAAGTTTTCCATCACAGAGAATCTCCCAAATGATACATCACAACAAACTATCTTAAAAAAACACACACTCTCAACAACAACGCTCACGAAATATTTCATGCTGCCGACGAAGATTGTTTATGTAATGCCTACATTTATAGCAAACAGAAAATCTTTTTTCTTCATAAAATATTTATATCTATTTATTCAGAAAAAGTAAATTTCCCGTGATCAAATATCAAATCGGAACAGTTTGCAGTCCTTTGGTCACATCATGAAAAAGTAATTTCATTAACGAAAAAGTAATAAC
This sequence comes from Impatiens glandulifera, assembly GCF_907164915.1. NCBI lineage: Eukaryota > Viridiplantae > Streptophyta > Magnoliopsida > Ericales > Balsaminaceae > Impatiens > Impatiens glandulifera. Next base: position 23,878,648 of record NC_061868.1, read on the forward strand.
ACTTATATTAAATAAAACAAATAATTCAATATTGTCATTAACATTATATTAAATAATAAATTATTTCTACATTAATAAAAATATTTTCATACTTAATTATAAAATTATATTCAATATAATATTATTGCTATATGAAGAAAATTATGTTCAATATTAATAAGAATTAAAATATATTTTATTGAAAACATTAAGCGGAACAGTAGGCATTCTGTTGTTTTGTCACATCATTAATAAATTATATTTCATCATTGAAAAAGTAGTGTGTTTTTGTATAAAACCCTATAGATAAAATTATGTTAGGAAATAAGTGAATAAATGTTCGCTTCATTAATTTCATGGAAACACACTAACCCTTGTATGTAAATGCCAAAATTAACATTAATTTTTCTTTCAATTTTTTAACACATTAATTCATCTAATTAAAGATGAAAAGCAGCGAACATATATCCGTGTTCAATGAAAAATGCAATTTATGAGAAATTTATTTGAAGCGAATAAATCTTCGCTTCATTGAATTCTAAGCTGACGTACATGTGAAACACTCAACCCTTACATGAGAAGACCCTTTACCCCTGATGTAAGTACACCAACGCTTGTATGTGAAGACCAAAATTAGTAAGGAATGTGGGAGGAAAATACACGCAGCGAATAAATCTTCGCAAAAAACAATTTTTCAATTTTTATCCCGTAAATCACATATCATTTTTTTTAAATCCTTACTGAATTGTTTTCGTACGGTATATCATATCATATCTTAAAGTAATCATTACAGACTAGTCTTCCGTATTTTAGACAGGAAACATCATTCATAATATAATTTATATATTGTTAATTAAAACGTCGAAACAAAAATTAGGTGCTGTTTGATCTTGGTACGCTTATTATCGAAACCAAAAATTTATAGAAATAAAGGCTCAGTACTCCGGTCATAAATCAAAAAATTACATTTAATATAATTAACATTATATGAGATATTAAATTATTCATACATAACAAACATTATATTTATTACATCAGTGTAAAAGTAAAATATATATATTGTTATTTATATTTGAAGAAAAAGAAATTAAATTTAATTCACAGCCCAATTAAATATGAAATAAATAAAATGAAGCGTTAAAAATTTTTTGACATGTCAATTCAACTGTCACAAAGTCTCAGGCTTTGTGAACACGGCAAGTCATTTCCACCGCTACCATCCAATCAAATGTCAATCCTTTAGATTGGATACGATCTGTTAGATTTGCTGATCGAAGATTTGTTCGCTTCTTCCGCATTGAGAAGCAAATAGTCGTTCACATTGTGGCAATTTTTTTTCAAATAATGTGAAACGAGAAATACATGTCCTAAGCGAAGATATATTCGTACAATGCGGAATTCTGAACGAATACATCCTCGCCTATTATAGTATGTTTCTTTTCATAATGTAGAATGACATGTCACATTCCATGAGAGAATATCGGTTCGCCTCATACGAAGTTCATGAGAAACTCCTTATTCATGTTTGTAAAAACCGATACGGCCTCATGAAAATACATTCACACTAACAGAGCACTTCACAAAGTAAAATATCTCAAGCCCGACTCCGGCCGTCATACACACAGGTTATTCTACAATCTGACCTTGCGCTATCGTCTCCGGCCTTTCGACTACGAATCCATTTCTCTTCCGGTTAGTATCTTCTGCTGCTGCGAAAATGGTAAGAAGTGTTTACGGTTGAATGCGTGGGTCTATTTCGTTTTCTTATTTGAGTTCGTTCGAATCTAAATGTGACTCTATCATCTCAGAATCAGGATTCCGATATGCAAATAGTTCCATATACTGAATCCACGACGGAAGTTAACACACTAAGGTAATTACGCTAATGTTAGAAAATGTACAAAATTGCCTATATTGGGATTATGGCAGTAATCGAATTTGCTAATATTAATGTAGTGTTCAACAAAGGAAAAGAAAACCCGAGGCATCAGGCACGCCCACGACACCACTGGATATTTTGGCAAACGCGGCTACTGAAGCACTTAGTGAGGACCAGGTTAAGAAGAAAAGAACAAGGACTCGTGACCCTGATGTTGATTTCAAGAGCAGAACCTTTCCATCGTCACTTCATCACCTGATTAACAGGTTATCGGAAGAACAGAAGCAGGCTGTGAGGGACATAGGATTTGGTTCCCTTCTGTCACTTGGCATATCAAAATGCCCACTTCAATTCTCACGGTGCATTGTGAGTCTATTCAATCCCAGAAGGAGGAGCATCGTCCTACACAGTGGAGAGGAGATGCAGATTGATGAAGAGGATGTTCAATGTGTATTGAACATACCCAGAGGGGAATTAGTAGTGGCAGAGTGTTTAGGAAATCACACGGACGACAAGGTGTACAAGGACCATCTCACGGCGTGGAGAAGGAGATGGGGATACAAGAACAGTGGAGGTATTTCAACCTACCAAATGCCTGAGAAAATTCTACAGAACACAGAAGGAGACAGTAACTTCAAGATGGACTTCGTGGTGTTTGTTGTATCCAGTTTTTTGTGGACATCCCAAAATCCACAGTGCAGGTATACCCAAAGAACCTAGCATTAATTCTGTGATTTCATTTAGAACTTCAAAATCATTTTAAATGGCTTGAGTCACTCCTGTTTTATGTACAGATTCAAAGTACTGAAATCCCTCCAGGATGTATCTAAAATCAAAGACTACAACTGGTGCAAGTTCACGTTAGACGGGCTAGTCGATAGTGTTTATAAGTGGAAAGAAAAGAAGACATCCTATTTCCATGGACCGTTAACGTTTCTTTTGGTGAGTGTAGAAATCTATTTGCTGTAGGTTGTACCTTCAAAAATTTTCATGAGTTTGAACGTAACATGTATTTGTTTATGCTAATGTATCAGTTGTGCTACTTGGACCGTGTGGTTGAGTTCAAGGTAAACAGTAAGATCTCAAGGAGTTTTCCTATTTTAGGATGCTGGGACGAGAAGAAGATGTACGAAAGGGTTGAGTATGAGGCTGCACAGGGGGGGTTTGGACATGGTAGGGTAGTTGCTCGCATAGCCATTCCGAATGAACAACCACCGATTCAACAAAATGTGGAGCCAACACAACCACAATCTGGAGATGACAATCTAACTGAGCAGGCTCCAATTACACAAAACCTGGCATCATGTTTGAGGAAGGTTGCGGCCGCTGCAGACGAATTGGCACAAGGGGATAAATATCTGAATGAGATGCACCAGATAAACGCCATAGAACTTGTACAGTCTGCATTTGATCCATTGGCCACGGTATTAAACTCCAATTCAATCCTGAGGGAAGGCTTACAGCGGAGCCTGGACCAAAAAAAAAACAGCAGCTCAGAGGAAGTGGCATTAACCCCAACACAGAAGCCACCACTCAAGCGAAAGGCAACACCCTTCCTACCATCAACCCTGCCAACACCAATCCAACGGCCCCAGCCAACAAGAACACATTAACCCCAACCACAGAACCACACACAAAACCCAACCCCACACCAACGGCCCCATCCAACAAGAACACAATAACCCCCACCACCGAAACAAACACCCCATCCAACACAACTCCAACAGCCCAAACCAACAAGAGCAGCCTTTCTCCCAACAACCAAAAAAACACCAAAGCCAACACCACTCCAACATCCCTAGCCAACAACAACACCCTTTCTTCCAACACCATAAAAAACACCAAAGCCAACACACAAGCACAATGCAACACCCTTCCTCTAAACACCCAAGACAACACAAAAACCACCCTCACACCAACGGCCCAATCCCACAAGAACCCAATTCCACTAAAAACAGAAACAAAAACCCCAACCCCAACCCCTCCAATTGCACAATCTAAACCCAAAGCCAAACCCATTCCTCCAACCCCAACCCCAACCCCTATCATGTCACAAGCCAAACCCAAAGCCAACCCCATTCCTCCAACCGCAACCCAAACTCCTCCAATGGCACAACCCAAAACCCAAGCCAACCCCATTCCTCCAACCCCAACCCCAACCCCTACCATGGCACAAGCCAAACCCAAAGCCAACCCCATTCCTCCAACCCCAACCCCAACCCCTACCATGGCACAAGCCAAACCCAAAGCCAACCCCATTCCTCCAACCCCAACCCCAACCCCTACCATGGCACAAGCCAAACCCAAAGCCAACCCCATTCCTACATCCCCAACCCCAACTCCTCCAATGGCACAACCCAAACCCAAAGCAAACCCCATTACTCCCAAAACAGAAACCAACACGAACACCAGCACTCCAACCACCCCAGCCTTGCCTCCTACCCAAATTATCCAAAAAAAAAGAGGAAGCAGGACCGTCAAATGCTTTAAATGTCTGCAGAAAAGTCTCCCGAAATTTGAAAACGGTTTGGTTAACCGATGTCATCAAAACCGAAACCAACAACAACTCCCCTTCTTTGGCGATAGTAAAAAAGGAACCGGAAGAATGCATCTCCAGTCTACCACTGCCACTTCAAACTGCCTCTTCTTTGGAGATAGTAAAGAATGAATCGGAAGAAGGCATCTCCAGTCTACTACCGCCACTTCAAACTGCCTCTTCTCGTCCAAACATGCAAATGAAAGAATGGCTTAAAGCATTGGAATTGCCTCCAGTTTTGAAAACCCCATATTTCAATAAAATGTTTAGGGATGTAAAACAAATGATAAACATTCGGAAGATTTTTGTGGGTTTCATATTTGCTACAGGACTTGATCCAAGGTAATGTTTCCTGGACATACTTAATTATTCATAAAAAATATAATTTGTACACCATTCCGAAACATGTTGTTCTGTTTTCATGCAGTGAAATGTTATTTATTGCGGAGAACCTATGTCTACACGTGACTCGCGGGGACATGCTTACAATGGCTGATCAAACCTGGGTAGACAGTATGATTATTGACGTTTGGTCATACATGTTGCACGACCTTTCTAGGAAAAATGTAAAACGTCGTTACAATAAGATTTTCTACACAACCGTGATCACCGTAAGTTGTACTAGCACTGTTATTTATCAATTATGTTATTCTTGTGAGACTAAAGACTGCTGTAAACAGCTTTTTCGTGAAGGTGGGATAACTACATGAGACAAATTCAATGAAAGGTTCTGTCGAGAAGGTCGGGCTTTCCAAATTTCGAAAAGGGACCTCTTGGAAGTGGACCTCGTAAGTACATCTCTGGCTGTGGTACCTTATAATAGCATGTACAACTCAGTTCAAATCTAATTTTTTTTAATTCTATCCACAGATGTTTTTCCCAATCATTGATGACAGACATTTCTACTTGGTTTGCTATAACTTCATACAAAGGCAATTTCAAGTAATTGACAACAGGCAGTCACCTATGCAATCGCCCTTCGAAAGAAGATATAAGAATGCACAAATCTTGGTATGACACTACAATTAAAATTTCAAATAGTTCAAATTTGGAATTCTAGTAGCACTAAAATACATTACATCATGTTGTTTGTAATGATGTATCAGGATGACTACATTCAACAATATATGAACGACGTAGACCTGGTTCTTACTGATAAGTATGGCGGTTTGGAAAAGATATGTTTGAAATTGCCATGGCAGGATTCAAAGAATTACACTGACTGCGGCATTTTTTGCATGAGACACATGGAGACGTATGAAGGTGAGGTGAAGGGTTGGAAAACTGGCTTTGGCGTTAAAAGAAATGTAAGGAACCAAATAAAGACATTGAGGATGGAATATTGTTGGCGTGTCATTGGCTCGGAGCTCAACAATGTCAGGAGCAAGGTCTACAATTCCTGCCGTAAATGGATAAGTCCATGAATTAGGAAATGTTTACATATTGTGTAATTAAATTTTACAAAGAATTTTAGTTGACATGAGTACAATAATGAAGATGCAGACAGATTGGGTAATTAAACTATTCATATAATTTTAATGATTTATTGTTACAATAAAGAATATGTTGTGTAATTTAAATTCTCAAAAAATGTTACTTCACATCTTCACAATAATGAACATGTATACATGCAGATAGGTTTTTATGAAATTTGATTTTCAAATACTTGTTCATTTATGTGTTAAATGTATAAAATAAGTGAAAGAAACATGAGGCGCGTAAATATTCGCTTCAAATACTTTTTCTTCATTTAATAAACTTTTATAAAATTTATATGTGAAGACTCGAATTTCATGAAAGAAATATGAAGAGAATAAATATTCGCCTCAAACACTTATTTTCTATGAAGCGAATACATATTCTCCTCAAATAATTGGTCATGTAAAACCCCCAACCCAACCATGAGAAGCGGGATGATTTGTCATGTCATTACACTTACCCTGAAATGTAAAGACCAAATTCATTATAAATATCAATTTCATCAAAGAAATATGAGGAGAATAAATATTCGCCCCAGATACTTGGTGAGGTTGAAGCGAATACATATTCGCCTCAGTTTTATGTTTCTTATTCTCAATTTGTAACTAAAAGTAAAAGGATAATTAATATTAGTTGACTGGGGGCGAATAAATATTCGATTGATTTCGTTGTTTTTATTTTTTTAGAAATGAATTAGTGTGGTCATTCATTTGGAACTGCATGCATACATTCGACCTTCTTCTTGGTTTCAAATTCAACATACATACAATACTATATACATATCAGATTTCACATGAAACTGGAATTCGAGAGTTGAGATGACAAAAGAACAGTGAACGGAGTATTGGCGTCCATGCTGAAACTTTCGTCCCATTGTTGAGGAGTTGAGAACTGTGGAGTGGTCGTTGGCATTGCATTTGATGACTGGAAAGGTATATGAAATTATTGAAAAGTATGTTAATAAATTAATAATAATAACCCAATTATTAGTAAAGAAGTTAAGTCAGCATATTCATACCGGAATCTGTGATTGGCTAGTTATTCTAGTTGATTTTCTTTTTCTGGAGTTCTTCTCTAGTCCACATTTCCTTCTCTTACCAGACCTTGTTAGCTTCTTAGTTTTCATTCCTTTTGCTTGAACAGGGGCACCCTCGGCAGAACGTGATACACCGGTTGGTGGAGTTTGCATATTTATACTCTCCTGTAATTTTTTATCCAAAAACGTGCACTGGCTCAGCATGATTTCTTTGACATGCTTGTAAGTGTCATCTCTTTCGGCTGCCTTGGTAAATAAATGCATGGACAAGCCACACAAATCTCTATATCTTATGTTATGAAGCTCACTCGGATCAACATTAGTACTGTCCACGATTGGATCAGTTCCAAATATTCCATCTTTGGATGTTCTTGTCCACCTCTTCAATATCAACGCCGGAGGAATTTTCAACACGTCAATAGTTGTGAAAATCTTTAGGATGTGAGCACACAAAATCCCTCCAAATTCAAATTTATAGCAGCTACACTCGATATTCTTATGATCATTCTTAGGAACAGTAACTGTATGAGAGCATCTCCTAGTGTGGGGTGTTACCTTGTATTTTCTATGTGTGTCGACATCCTCTAACATTTCTACACCACAATCATGCGACATAAACCATTGTTGTTCAAAGCACTTAAAGACCTCTGGGGTGTAAACTTTGCAGGCATCCTTTAAGATCAAAACTGGATAGTTAAGACTTGGTGGGCTGGTAATTGATTTGAAATCAGCCTTCAACACATCATATCTTCTTTCATCGATTAGTCTTTCAAAGTGTTTGAAAATTTCTAAAAACTTGTGTTTGTAGGAGCAATACCTTTTCAACAAACTGTTCATACTCTCACTTCTCTGTGTTGTCGTCATATCAGCACAAAACATTTGTCGTCCATAGACTAATGCCCACTTTCGCCTGATGCTAAACATGCGTTTTAACCAGTCGTTGTTTTCAAGCCCGTAGTTTGTCAACATTTGATTCCAAGCTTCAACAAACTCTATCTCTTCTTCAAAATCATATATACACGAAGAAAAATCCTTAGAAAATTCTCTGAAATTATGGAACACCGAGCTAAGATGTATGGCTGCATTTTGAAATATGTGCCAAATACAGAGACGATGATTTGTTTCGGGCCATGTAGACGCCAAGGCCTTAGCCATGGCCGCGTCTTGATCTGTAAGAATGGTTTTTGGTTTTTTCCCACGCATAGCTTTGGTGAAAGTCTCAAACAACCAATCAAAAGTCATTGCAGTTTCATCGTATAATAGAGCTGCTCCAAAAATAATTGATTGTTTGTGATGATTGACACCTACAAAAAGCGCAACTGCACGACCTTCATTATTCTTCTTGTATGTGGTGTCAAAACTGACCACGTCTCCGAAGTATGAATAATCGGACCGCATGTTGGAATCACACCAAAAAATATTCGTTATCAAATCGTCCGCATCAAGTTGAAAAGCATTATAAAAACCAGGATCATTGGATTGTTTTTTCTGCAAATGCTCTAATACACCCCCTGTTTCCCCAAAATTACACTCTCTGGTTCTTTTCGTGCGCAGGTAATTTTTGTAATCCTCAGGAAGAAAACCTAGATTCTCCCTTCCACCGATTTGTTTAGACATTAGAGCATGTGATGACTTAGGAGGAATTCCCACGTTAGTGGCCATCTCGATATGTAAGCCTGCAACTGCAGAAATATTCCTATGGCATCTATACAGGTGAGTTTTCTTTGGACTTGCAAGAGGATGACTATGATCACTAATAAAATTTACCACTTGGAACTTTCCATTGTCTACCCTCTTTATCCTCAATTTCGCTTCACAACAGAACCTCGTCACAGAACGTCTACGTTTCACATAGACATCACGTTTGTCCTTTCCCCGTTCACCCTGTGCACTACAACAAAAAACTCTATCCAGTATTTTACCCTCGTTGTCTACATGTTTTGAACTGCGCCTTATACCAAATCCTATTAGTTTAGCGTATGCTAAGTAGAATACGTAGCCTTCTTCTTCACTCTCAAATTCCCTACCTAAAAGTGGAATTAAGTTGGCTTCGATGTCCTCCAAAGGTTGTCCGTTTCCATCGAAATTCAATTGACGACGACAAGTAGCGATTCGCTGTTCAATTTGAACACGTGGAAAATAAAGGTTCAACTAACCAGAACTTGTAGATTATTGTAAAATGAAAACAATATAAGCGAAGAGAGCTTCACTTCAACATTAATAACATTGTAATATTAGGCGAATATAGTGTCGCTTTAAAACTTATTATCAAAAAAGCTATTAGTGAAGAGATCTTCGCTTACATAAGAAAGAAAAAAATTAGAGAAGTTAAACCATGTTACCTTAAATCATTAATATCATTCTCGCTCATATGTGTTCCTTCCTGATAATCAACCAGAACAGAACATTTCATGTCGAGTATTCGAAAAACATAAAAAAGGTTGGGATGAAAAGTAAAGAAGGTATAGATGACATTCAAAAACATACCATTTTCTAATTTAGGAAGATGGATTGATATTATAATGCAGTCTCCGGCGAAGGAGAGGTCGATGGTAGACAATGGAGTATCACTCCGGCGAAGAAATGGTCGTACAGGTGAGAGAGAGAACAGTACAAACTTTGTCTAGCTTAGCAGCATGGCTTGCTGCATGCAGCATTTAATGAAAAGGTGGCAGGTGTTAGGTGGCGGTGAGGTGACTTGTTAAAAAAATTATTTCATTTTAATAATTAAATGACTAAAATAATTATGAATTAATATTAATAAATCAATCAATCAATCAGTAAGAGAAGATTTCTTCACATTATTATTTTGACAATTGTTTTAGAAAGATTATTTTGACAGTTGTTTTAAAACATATAAATTATTTATCACATTAGGGGCGATAGATTGCTATGTATTAATAAATGAATAAAAATTTATACTTCAAGTTATACATTATTTCTTCATGTTTCAAGATTTAGTTATATATAAGGCTGGTGTTTTAAGAAAACACAATTCGAAGAACAAAAAAGATAAATCTGAAATCAAATATGACATTAACAAATTCAAGAATGCAAAATATTCAAATATTCAGTAACAAATTCAAACAACACATGTCTATTACAACAACAAAGGCTGCAAATCACAAGCAGCAATGGATTCTAGCAAGCTTGTGTGAGGAACACCAAACACATCCAAATATGTCTTCAAAGGATTCTCTGCCTCAAATACCCAAACAAGTTCATTCACATCGTGCCGAGACTTGTCGTATACAACTATAGTTTTGTCGTCCTCGGGCTCGACAAATGGATTCTCCATTTCTTTAGTTGTACCTCCTCCAGCAATTACAAACCCCATAAGATCCAGTTTGTAAGCCGGGATGAATTCCCCTGCAAATATGAAGGTGTAACTGTCGAACAGTTTCGACAACTGAAAGAAAATACAAAACATTTTTAGTAATCATGGAGAATTGAATATCATATGGAGGAGGAGTAGGAATAAGACAAAACTTACATTGTTCAGATACCGCATTCTGCCAGCTCTTGGACCGCCCACAGTCCCATGATTATCTCGCTGCACCTCGTATGGTTCCTCGTCCACGTAACAGTTAAATCTTATTGATGATTTTATCCCTGTACAGAAACAAAAGGTGTTTTTAGTTTCATATATGTGAAAATGAATATTGAGTTAACAGTAAAGGGTTAATAATAACAGAGTCTCATAATCAATGGTAAGGACCCAACTCCCGTTCAATATTCCCTTCAATACTTTGATAGTGCGACCGCATCCACCATTAGAATTGGTGGATGCTATGACGTGGGTCACATCGTCTCGCCACCTCATTGACACTGTGGCACCACATGTATTAGCATATTGTTGCATCAAGTGCTGTTTAAGAACAATCATAAATATTTCTGATAAACAGGATGAAAACTTAAACAATATGAAAAAAAAGGGAGATATGTCAAGAATAGTACTATCTCTTCACTTGTTAATTGATTTGGGCATAAAATCCAGTATTTGCCAAAGTTTTGGACGGATGCTGTGGCGGTTGCCTGCACGTGCATGAAAAAAAAACGGTCTTTGTTACTATGTACTAGGGTTTCATGGAAATAATATCCCAAAACCTAACACTATGTAAGTTTTCCTAAATACGATGGATTTACATTGAAGGTGACATTTTGAGAGTAGGGTTTCCTAAAGATTAACGAGACAACAACATCACATAACAGAATCTAGTTTAGTAGTTCCATAATCCTAAATATGAAAAGTTACTATTCAGGAATACGTACCATTGTCGAGTCGTGAAGATGTTGATTCTGGTTTGGTCGACGGGGAGCCGGTTGCGAATCGCCGTGAAAGGAGGCAGGAAGAGAGAGAGATGAATCTGGCGGAAATGATTATAAAATAATCATATTATGGGGTATATATATTCAGGTAACCGGGGCGAACATGTCTTCTTTCGAAAAGCGACTATTCATTCCATGTCACATGACACAGGAACCAGGGGCGAATAAGTGTTCTCTCGAGAAGCGACTATTCAATCCATTTTACATGGAACATGGTCTAGGCGAACAAATATTCTCTACCAGCCAAAAAATTTAAATAAAAAAAATATATAATATGAATGAATTAATTCTAGCGAATATTATATCGCTGCATGTCATTTTAAATTAATTGAATTAACATTTATTAATAAACGGAAATAAAAAAAAAACAAATAATAAAATAGCCAGTAATTGAGGCGAAGATTTTTTCGGTTGCTGCATGTCATCTTCAATTAATTGAATTAATATTTAATAAACGGAAATCTAAAATCCATGTCATTTTGGTCTTTACATAGACGGGTAAGTGTCTTTCCATGGTAGGCAAGCGGTCTTCTCATGGGTGAGTATGGGGGATTTACATGAGGTTTTTATTAAAATTAATTGAAGCAAATATATCTTAGCTCATGAGGGTCTCCAGGCAAAAAAAAAAATTAATAAAAAAAAAATAGCCAATGAATTGAAGCGAAGATTTGTTCGGTTGTTGAATGTGATCTTCAATAAATTAAATTAATATTTAATAAACGGAAATCTAAAATCCCTGTCATTTTGGTCTTTACATGCACGAGTAAGTGTCTTTCCATGGTAAGCAAGCGGTCTTCTCATGGGTGGGTATGAGGGGTTTACATGAGGTTTTTATTAAAATTAATTGAAACAAATATATCTTCGCTCATGAGGGTCTCCAGGCAAAAAAAAATTAATAAAAAAAACAAAGAAAAAATAGCCAATGAAGTGAAGCGAAGATTTGTTCGGTTGTTGCATGTGATCTTCAATAAATTAAATTAATATTTAATAAACGGAAATCTAAAATCCATGTCATTTTGGTCTTTACATGCACGGGTAAGTGTATTCACGTGGAAGGCAAACGGTCTTCTCATAGGTGTGTTAGGGGGTTTACATGAGGTTTTTATTAAAATTAATTGAAGCAAATATATCTTCGCTCCTGAGGGTCTCCAGGCAAAAAAATTAAATAAAATTCCTAAAAAAAAATGAATGAATTAATTGAAGCGAATATTATATCGCTGCATGTGATTTGCAATAAATTAAATTAATATTAAATAAACGGAAATCTAAAATCCCTGTAATTTTGGTCTTTACATAGACGTGTAAGTGTATTTTCATGAACGGCAGGCGGTCTTCTCATGGGTGGGTATGGGGGGTTTAAATGAGGGTCAGGGCAACGGGCGTGTAGATCTTCGCTCCCATCGCATCTCACCCTTCCCTCTGACACGGTGCCCTGAGCGAAGATATGTTATTTGGGTATCATATGATTATTATATAATTTCCTTGCGTTAACAGGCGCTGCCGTTAACAGCGTCAGGAGTGAACCCGGGCCAAAACTCGGATTCCGGATTCTCCCTCCCTCTGTCTCCTCCCCAAATTGATTTATTATTAAATTAATAATGCTGCAATCTGATTGGTCCGCCACAGGAGAACACGGCAATCGGTAGCAGAAGATCTGGACTGTATTTGATTAAGCTTATTTCATTCACACCATTTTATTCATCCAAGTTATTGTTACAGCTTATTCGTAGTACCATTTCAAGTAGGGATGAATTTATGTATAGGTTACTTAAAAATAAAGATATCCATGTATTAGTTGTATAATGGTTTTATTTCCCTGAATTCAATTATCTTTAAATACATTTTTTATTTATTACACTAATGGAAGGAAACAATGAATCTTTTGTAAAGTTATTCATTCATGTCGTTCATTCGATCGGTGGAAGGAAACAATGAACATAACATTTTAGTTTTAAAAATATAACATTTTAGTTTAATAAAATGACATTTCAGTTTAATATAAAGTGACATTTCAATTTAAAAAACATAACATTTAAATTTAAAAATTATAACATTTCAGTTTAATAAAATGACATTTCAGTTTAATACAACATAACATTTCTGTTTAAAAAATAAAATATTTCAGCTTAAAAAATATAACATTTCAGTTTAAGAAAATAAAATTACAGTTCATTACAATATAATATTTCAGTTAAAAAAACAAATTTTAATTTAATATGATAGGATCAGCATAATCGATAGAGACGAGGGTATGGCTATTGATGACAGCTACGGATAAACGATTTAATAGAAATTTTGTTGGGGATTTAAATTACTTTCTATTCTACACAAACCCTTGCAAACTCTTGAACAATTCAAATGCGGAAACGTTTGCTCAGGGTTGAAGCTAAGAACCAAAGAATGAGAAGATGACATAATATAAATGACACAACAGTTTGTTTATGGATGTTTGGAGCAAAACTCTATTACGTCACCCCTTCTTCTAACCACCGTTAGGATTGACTACACGTTTCTTAGAATCAAATACAGTTACAAGGCTAGCTCACTGTTGAACAGAACAAACTCTGTTCAACTTACAGTATATTGAAGAATGCCACACATCTAGACAATACTTTGATTCTCTCTCTCTTGACGTACACACAGTAAAGCACGAAAGCAAATCATTTGTGTATTTCTTAGTATTCAGCAATTGTTAGATCGATATCTCTTCTGTGATTCCAGCAGTTCTTCCGTTGTCCTTGAAGATCTTTAAATAGAGAGCATGTACCAACGGTCGAATCTTCTATAATGACACGTGGCAAACTTCCATTGGAACGCCTCCATAGTACATAGGTACAACAGACTTTGAGCACCAGGATCGTGGCCGTACCAATATGGTAGTGCGCCAAATTTTCTTCTAGAATATTCCTATAAGAAACAAGTAGTGGGAAGAATATTTGCTTACGTGGCATTAGACGATTGGTTGTAACTGGCCATCGTACTGATCTGCACAAAAAAGTGGAGCAGGAGTAGCGTACAACTAGTTGATCCTGGGTAGACGGATGCTAGTTTCAAGGAACTGCTTAATCATGAAATTAGACATTTTTCACTTAGACTGACAAGTCTAATGAAGTTAGACGCCCCCGTCTAATAGAAGAATCCATTAAGTGAGGAAGAAGTTCTGGATAAACATATTTCGTTATCTAAACCTGTGGATGATCCGGTTGAAGTTCAACTAGACGTACAAACTCCTGTTCAACAAACTGTTGATAGTTCATACGTCGCGGAGTCACCTGTTCAGATGACCAATCCATTTGAATCCAACTTCAGATGGAACAAGAATCATCCACCGAAATTGATCATCGGAAACCCTTTCTTTCCTCGAAGGACAAGACGTCAATTGATGGATGAAATGGCCAATTCTGCCTTTATTTCTCAAATTGAACCCAAGAAAATTGGTGAAGCAGTGGTTGATCCAGATTGGATAAACGCTATGCAGGAGGAGTTAAACTAATTTGTCAGAAATAAAATATGGCATCTAACTCCTAGACCGACTAACCAGTCAGTCATAGGAACAAGATGGGTCTTTAGAAATAAGCTTAGTGAAGATGGCTTAGTTATTAGAAACAAAGCCTGTTTAGTTGCTCAAGGATACAAACAAGAGGAAGGTATCGATTTTGATGAGTCTTTTGCACCTGTAGCAAGACTTGAGGCAATTAGAATCTTCCTGGCATATGCATCATTTAAGAATTTTAAAGTTTTTTAAATTGATGTGAAAAGTGAATTTTTTAAATGGTAAATTAAATGAAGATATCTATGTTGAACAACCTCCTAGTTTTGTAGATCATACTCAACCAAATCATGGTTTTAAACTTGTTAGGATCGGGGTCGCCCTTGGAGGACCGGGGTGTTCCGGTTTTGGAAGGGTAGCCGCTTACAACAACACAACACACGCTTTGGTGATAGTCCGGTTAGAGACTAAAATCGTTCTTAACACTACGCAAACTGTCACAGACTCTTGAACCGGGTTCAAGGGCGGAAATGTCTGTTTCAGTCTGAAGCAACACACACGACTTGGATGAGGTTTATGAGGAGTCGGTTTAAGGAGTATGTATAGCCCGATTTTGATTAAAGGAGTAGTTTATGTTTCGGTTTATGTGTTTCGGTTTTAGAGTAAATAAACAGGAAGTAAATAAAAGACACGAGACAATATTTTTTATGGATGTTCGGAGCAAACCCTCCTACGTCACCCATTCTTCTCTGATTATGAGAAGGATCTCCACTAACTTACAAAGTTACAACACTTACAATGCCGGTCGAGCCTAACTCGCTACTCGCTGGTTACACCAAATCACTCTTGATGTAATACAATAATACAGTACAATAAAGCTTTCGGTAATGACACAATAGTTTTGGATCGCGCGTGAGATTTCTTTCTCTCTCTTAAGAATTTTCTGAACCGTCATAAATGAGGTCGCTTCGTCTTCCTTTTATAGTGAAGAAGATCCCAACGGTCATTTTCTCCTCTCACCGTGGGATTGGTAAGTTTGAAGCAACACGGTTCAGAGATGTTGCGTGCACGTTTCAATTTCCTGACACTTGGCAAGCATGCATATACCGGTCAGGTATGGATGACGTAGTCGGCTTGCAGTTTTGGACACGTGTCAGACATGCACCTTCCGGCTGTCTGAGTCGGATCTTCGGATCAGCAAATCATCATTGTTTTTATCGCATACTTCTGATCCGGATCTTATCTTCTTATATTTTCCCAAGACACGTTTATTTCGTCATATTATGTCATCTTTGTAATTCTTGGTTTCCGGTTGACTCTTTCGTAGTGTGGTCCGGCTGGAGTATGAACTTTTTCTTTGCTAGCCGGTCTGTTTAACATATTGAAGCCGATTCCTCTTGATCATGACTTGATCATCTGAAACCGGATTGATTTGATATATTTTTCGGCCGGTTTATGTAGTCTCCAGCCGGCTTATACGACTTGGTCTGTTCCTGCACATGAAGGTTAACAGTAGTTTAGATTTCTGGCCGCTTGAAAATTAACTTACTTAATTTTTCTATCAATCTCTCCCTTTTTGATTATTTAGAATAAATATTAAAAAATCGTAATGTATGGCCGGTTTGAAAATTAACTTACTTAATTTTTCTATCAATTTCTCCCTTTTTAATTATTTAGAATAAATATTCAAAAATCGTAATGTATGGCTGGTTTGAAAATTAACTTACTTAATTTTTCTATCAATTTCTCCCTTTTTGATTATTTAGAATAAATATTCAAAAATCGTAATGTATGGCTGGTTTGAAAATTAACTTACTTAATTTTTCTATCAATTTCTCCCTTTTTGATTATTTAGAATAAATATTCAAAAATCGTAATGTATGGCCCGTTTTGAAAAATATGTTTAGCAATTTCTCCCTTTTTAATGTTTTTCAAAGAAAAATTTCAAAACAAGTTGGTTTTTCAAAAGTTGTTTAGTATAATCATTACTTTGAGATATTAAGAAAAATAACTTAGTTCTGAAACAAAACACCAACAAATAACATAAGTCGGTTGTTCATAAAGGAAAGACAAGCTAAGGATTGGATGATCCCCCATTTTCTTTTTCTTTTTGCCTTTCTTCCTCCTCCTTCCATTCCCGTTCTCTTCTTTCCGCGTCAATTTGTCATCCGGTAAATAAACTTGATATGCCGGGAGTTCGCTGGTTGAACCGGAAGGCACCACCTACTGGTCTGGGTGGACGAGATGATTGGGCAACGATCGGACCAGAACTTGGACATGCGCTTGATGTCTCAACTTCTTTCTTCTTCCGCGGGTTGAGTCATGCAGCATCTTCCTCTTCTTCTTCATCTAGAGGTTCCTCGAATTGTCCAGTCGGTTGAAATTCTTCGATACCGCTTTGTTCCACCTGATGCAGCAAACTCACAATCTTCTTTCTTTTATTCTTGTTTCTTGTTTTCATTGAGTGCGAGGCTTGTGCTGATGTGGATTCCGGTTGGGCGGTTTTTCTTCTTCATCGACTCGCTTGGCCAACTCGTGGTCCTTGTCTTCGGTTTCCTTTCTTAGCCGTTCCCTAGCATCTTCTTCGGGTTGAATTCTTCGAGCCGTTTCAGCATCTAAACGAATCTACGCTTGAGTTCTATCTGCTTGCAGTTTAGACAACTCCTCAATCTAAGATGTCATAGCTTGCATCATTTCAAGCAGAGGAGCGGTTGCGGGTTTTGACAGACTCATCAATCATTGACTTGATTGATGTTTGAACCGTTTCGACAATTTCAGAGTGAATAGATGCCCGAATGGTTTCAATCAGATCGGTTTGAATGGTTGCAATTTTGACATCTGTTGCAATGTTGTACTCATTAAGGGAGGAGATGATTGTGTCAACAACAACTTCCTTTATTTGCTCAAGTCCTGGAGTCTGATTAGTCTGCGCTGGAAGTCTGCTCCGGTTTTCTGCCGTCTTGGAAGATTCTCCGGTATTAAAGATTGGTTTGCTTTGAAATTGATCGGCATGCAGCAAAAGATTTTTGCACTCTTCTCTCCATTTTGCCTCGAGCCGGTCAACATTGCGTGCAAGATCATCCCTTACCGTCTGAAACTGCTCAATCATTCTTAACTCCATCGGAGTTAGTTCTGCCCCTTCTGCCTTCTTCAAGGCATCATTTACCGCTTGTAACTTGGCGTATTCCTCCATGATAAGAGTTTTGGCTTATGCGGCTTGGATGACTTCGGTACCCGTGACCTTGAGAGCTTCTTCTTCTAGTCCCATGAGTTTCTCCCAATACTCATTGCCGTTGAAATCAGGGATCATGTCTGAAAGATTCGTTTCACAACGCAACCTGACCCATAAATGATAAGGAGTGGCAAGCTCTTCAGCTTCCTTGTTCATATCCCGGATGAAAGTTTGGAATATTTCTTCCTCTTGTTCTGCTGAGATAGAGACCTCGGTTTCGGGCAAGGTTTCAGATTGTGGGCCGGTTTGTAGTGTACTTTCTTCTCTCACTGGAGAACCTTCAATTAAAACTTCTTTACCTTTGTTAACCTGAGATGGACCTCCAGGTGTGATCGGTGGGTTTGTCGGCCCATCTTGAGCCAGTTGAGAAGTTGATTCGGTTGGAACGGATTTGTCCCCAACCGAACCGGATGGTTCTTTTTCTTCGTTGTTTCTCTCCTAAGCCGGAGGGATGATGTTTTCTGAGTTGCCCGTTTCTTCGACCGGATGAATTTCAGGCTGACCGATTACTTCAACCTGATCAGTTTGCTGAAGAAGACTTGTTACATTGTCTTCGGTTTCATGGATAACAGTTTGGACTACGTCTTCTATGACTTCTGAGGTTCGCAGTCCCACATCGTCGATTATATTGTCGAGGTTCTTGGTTGGAGATTTGTAGTTTTCGGATTCAGCGCTAACCTCCATAGCCGGATTCTCATTGGAATGAGTTTCTTGGCTTCCCGAGGGTTTGTTTCGCCTTGATGAAGGGGAATCAGCTACGTTTGGACGGACAGTGTTGAGCGGAATCGGCTAAAGTAGCTGTTTAATTCTTTTTGGTGATTGCTCCGAGAGAGTTTTCTCGGAGTCTTCCGGTTTCTTGACGCCTTTCTTCGCCGATTTCTTCATTCTTCCCCTTTTCTGCGGGACTTCTATTTGTATAGCCTTTCCCTTTGGATCGGCTTGTCTCGAACTCTCAATAGCCGGTGCAGCCGAACTGGCTTCTTTTGAGGACTTGGTCCTAGATGATTTCGGCCTTGCTGTTTTAGCAGTTCTTTTGCTCATGTGCTTAGAAGTTAAAATATTACAGGATGCGAGTGGTTCACCTTCACCGATTTCAACTTAAAGGAACCGCATGATCTTCCCTATCTGCATGGCGTATGCTTGAACTCGACCGTTCATTTTCACCACCATTTCGCAGAACTGTTCGAACAGAAGACTTCCCCAGACAATCTTGTCGCTGCGGACGATCGCCATTAACATTTGCAGCTTCAGCTTTGTCAGGTCATCGAAGTTTCCTCCTTCACCCTAAAGCGGTTTGGATATGATATCTACCAGCCATCTGAACTCTGGCTTGAGTTTATTCTTCTTGGTTGGAGTGAGACACCAGATCCGAGTCATCACTTGAGATGGCTAGCCGGACAATATTAGATTCCGCAGCCGATAGGCTTGTTTTGAAGTCCTTCCCGGTATTTGGCAAACCGAGAGCTTCCGAGAAGACCTCTTCAGTGATATTAACTTCCTTACCGCACACGGTGGCGGAGACTGTCCTCTTTGTCAAAGTCGTCGTTTTCAGAAATTCTTCAACCTCCGTCGGATGTACAAAGAACGGGCCAGAAAGGTAAGTTTCTAACCCAAAATCCCTCAAGGATTGTGTTAGACTTTAAATTATGAACGAGCCTTTCAAGTTCTTTAATTCAAGAAACGGGTTCTTGATGGTCGGGACCGATGATGGAATTCAACACTCAAGCGTAGCGGACATAGAATGAAGGAGAATTCGAGGTTAGGGAGAGAATAGCCAAAGGGTAGGAGAGAAATACCACTAGATTACACCTAGCGGTCCAAGAAGGGGGAGGAGGGCTGAGATATAACTTACAGCACCAAGTTCCAAAATATTCAATTCATAGCCCCAAAAAGTGGGGTGGGCATCACCATTTAAAGAGGCTGGTTTACCCAAAAGTATTCGGTTACAACAAACTTCCAATATAACAGAATTAGGTTTCAAGAGAAATAAGAGAGAAAGTAAACAAAACAGAATTATTCCATAAAAACATAAACTGGCCCATATGCACACTTGGGCCGAGAGACAGGTGCATACAATATTTTAGGACCGAGGTTTTGATGAGCAGACCGTAACATAATCTCCCCTTCGAGGTTCGTCGCCTTCGACGAAAAGAACGTGGACTGGTCAGCCTCTAGTACGCATCTTCAACTTCCAAAAATATTGCTTTGGTCGGGCTTCGGCACATTCAGCAAGGGTCGCAGACAAGACCGTATTTTCTCAAAAAACTTTCGGCAGAATCGCTTCAGTAGTGGAACTGGCCGGGTCCTTGCGGTCTTTTGCGCTGTCGGGTCGCTTGCCACTCCGCCCATGTTAGGAATTTCTGTGCACCTAAGGTCGAGTTTTTCAGTGTTTAGAGCTGACCTTGGTTGCTGCAATGTCCCCAGCGCCTGGTGCAAAAATAATTTCTTCCAACTTCGATTAAACTCCATACTTAGCTCAAAAATCCAGGCCAAGTCTTTTTCCCGAACCAGCATAACAGCAGCATCGAATGAGCCATAGCTTCTAATTAGATCATTAGGAATATCTTCCAAGGCCATTGCAGCGAGTGAAACAGTTTGGCCTTCGGGCTTACTCTTTACTTGCATTTTGGCAGCAACAATATATTCATCTAGGGTCTTTTCCAGCTCGTTTCCATGCATCAAACTGGCATGCGACCGAGGAATTCCTTTTAGGACCGTGGTTTTGTCTTGCTACTCATAGGATAAGGTCAGCTTTTCAAAGTCCCAAGAAGACGGGCCTAGAGTAATCAACCATTCAATTCCCAACACAATATCATAACCGTCCATGGAAATTACCTTCATTTCTGTTTGTTATTCATTGCCTTCCCTCGACCATTTCAAGTCCTTGCAAATACTAGAACATAACACATTAGACCCATCGACCACTCTAACCGATTGCACCTGGGTTGCTATGCTTTTGTGGTCTATTTTCTCCAAAATCCTGCTATTGATAAAATTGTGGGTGCTGCCTGTATCGATCAAGATCACCACCGACAGGTTCCCAACTTTGCCAAGAATCTGGAGCGTTTGGAAAGCTTTAGACCCGGTCAAGGCATGTAAAGATATGGCTGGTTCATCCCTTGGGCCGAGCAATGAAGGTAAATCATCAAAAAAAGGTTCTTGGTCGGGTTCTTGATCTTCTTGATTGGCCGAGACCATGAATAACTTTGATTTACACCTATGGTTTGGTTGCCATTTTTCATTGCAAGAGTAGCATAGGCCCTTCTTTCGCTTTTCATCCATTGTGGCTGGGTCTAATTGCTTAACATGGCCCTGGTTTACATTTGAAGAGGACCCATATGATGAATTCTTGAAGTCGGTATTGGTGCTCGGCCCGGCTGTGTTGATATTGGATGGCGTGGGCAGCAATGATGCTTCAGCGCTGTACAAGTTACCACTGCTCATTAAGGACCGATATGTTGCTTCTTGGACTTTAGTCATGGCCATTGCTTCGTTTAAAGAATCTGTGAATCGCAACCTGATGCAGTTCGCAATCTCTTCCCTTAGACCGGACAAGTAGCAATCTATGAACTATTCTCTTGGCATGCTGTAGAGTTTTTGAGAGATCGACATGTATCGCAGATTATATTCTTGAACCGACCCAACCTGTTTTAAATTCATTAGCTGTCTCATTGGTGTATCATGTATAGATGGCCCGAATTGAGTCATAAGGTCTCTTAAGGTCTCTTTTGAACACATCCCAAGATAAGGCTTCCATATGATTTCGGTTTTGAAGATATGACCCGTACCACATTCTTGCTTCGCCAGAAAAATGAATGGGGGCGATTTCTAATTTAGTGGCATCCTTAGTTTTGTCCACCCTGAAAAATTTCTCGGCAGATATTAGCCAGCCCTCGACATCCGACCCATCAAACCGAGGAAAATCGACCTTGGTTAGCCGAGTAGGAGGAGCGTAGTGTTGTTCGCGGTTCTGGCCAGGGTGCGGGGGCCTAAATGGTGAAGGACCGTGGCAAGAATTATCATCATAGGGTCTGTGGCGGGGTTCTTGCACGTTTCCAGAAGCCCCGCTCTCAAAGGCTGCCATTCTTTCTTCAGCCGCATCAAATCGTCGGTCTATGGCAGCTTGCATCGCGACTGTTTGTTGGGACAGGTTTTCAATGAGGGCCTTGAGCGCATCCATTTCTTATTGCTGGCGAGTTTCTACCATGTTGAGAATCGGCCAGCTCTGATACCAAGATGTTAAACTTTAAATTATGAACGAGCTTTTCAAGTTCTTTAATTCAAGAAACGGGTTCTTGATGGTCGGGACCGATGATGGAATTCAACACTCAAGCGCAGCGGACATAGAATGAGAGGAGAATTCAAGGTTAGGGAGAAAAGAGCCGAAGGGGAGGAGAGAAATACCACTAGATTACACTTAGCGGTCCAAGAAGGGGGAGGAGGGCCGAGAGATAACTTAGAGCACCAAGTTCCAAAATATTCAATTCATAGCCCCCAAAAGAGTGGTGTGCATCACCATTTAAAGAGACTGGTTTACCCAAAAGTATTCGGTTACAATAAACTTCCAATATAACAGAATTCGGTTTCAAGAGAAATAAGAGAGAAAGTAAACAAAATAGAATTATTCCATAAAAACATAAACTGGCCCATATGCACACTTGGGCCGAGAGACGGGTGCATAAAATATTTTAGGACCGAGGTTTTGATGAGCAGACCGTAACAGATTGAAACACAACTTTGTGTTCTTATGCAGCGTGTTCATCAATGTCGTTGAAATCGACCTGCAAGATGTATTTAAACAGTGCTTTATCTGATTCCATGGTGAGATTATGTATCGAAGAAGATGAAGATCAGAGAGAATCGGAATTCAAGAGAGTGCTTGAGTTTTTAGAGAGAGAAAGTGTGTGCAAATAATGATCTGTATCTGTCTTATATAGGAAGCGGTTTTGAACGGTTAGAAGTTGAACCGTCACGTCATTCTGCGTTTTGGCGCCAATTTTCCCTCCAAAAGTTACTGCAGTAACTTTAGGCGGTAATTGCGGAGAATAACTATGGGCGGTAATATTGTGGGCGGTAAACCATGAGCGGTAAACTTTTAGTTTTTCAAATTTGTTTTTGATATTTTTTTAACCGGAAATTTTGTTAACCGGAAGCTTTGGTTAACAGAAAGTTTTTTCTTTTATTTATTTAGAGCAGAGCCAGAAAGAAACTTATGTGAGAAACCGGAGACTTAAAGATATGACATTCTTTATATTAAGCTGAAACAAGAGGAGATTAAATGGTTGTCTGGTCGTACAACAAAACGACCAGATAACCAGAAACTACATAAATTTAAAGAAGATCAAGCCACTCTCCCTCGATCATTCTGTCAACCCACTCATCCACGGTGTTGCCGGTTCGTTCCTCAATCCTCGATATCCATCTGTTCAACATGGGTCGAGTCATGGTGTTAGCCGGTCCGACAAGAACACCGGGTCCGAGGTTGGGATGATGAACTTCCAGGTATCGGCTGATTTGGGGAGCAAAACCGATCCTTCCCCTTGGAGCCGAGACAAGTTTCTTCAAATTATTGAAGAGATTTGAAGCCCAGTTTATGGGCGATTTTCTGACGCTGGCTATCATGATGTCGAAAGCCTCCCGGTTGTAGTTTTGGTTGGGCATTCGACCCATGATAGATCGCTGGACCAAGTCATGAAAGACTTGGTATTGGGGGGCAAGGTCATCCTTTTCTCCGTGTTCATCAACCGGATGAATGGAGCTGGAGAAGAGGAAGGCATAGTCTTCTTTGGCCGGAAAATACGGCGTTGGGAAATCCAAAAATCCTTCGGTTAGGAGTTCGAAGAAGTAGGCAAAGTGTTCCTCGGTGATCCAAAGAAATCTTCCGTCAATGATGGTCCTTATGCTGCCATCATCAAGTATGTGACCATTGTTAAAGAATTCATACACCTCCTCTTCGAGGATGGTGTCTGAACCCTCGAGAAATTGTTGCAACCCCAATTCTACGATCGCTGAGAATATGGTTTCTTCAAACCGAGAATTCAACACTTCATAGAAGTCGACGATAATGGTGTTTCTCATCTCAACATTCATTTTCAGGAGAGGATCTGAGCAAAGAGTTTATGAGTTTTTGAAGTTTCGAGCTTAAAGAGAGAAGAAGATATTTGAAATGTGATTTGATGAAGAAGGATGATGCCCCTTTTATAGTGTGGGCGTTTGGTTGCATTTAATGAGAATATTTGAAAAAATCAGACCGTTTATGGATAGTCATAAAGGTGTTATCAATTTTCAAGGGAATAATAGATTGTCTAGTCTATTCGGATTAAGCATGCTTCTTGGGAAGCGAACATTTAGTTTTTCAAGACTGATTTGATTTGGTTTGGTTTGGTGTAGCGTATTTAATGTTGGTTATTTCTTTAGGATTCCTTTGGTTTCGATTGAAGAGGAAAGAAAAGATTTCATTAATGAAATATACCAAACCGGTAGTACAACAAAATTACCGGTTTGATGATTGAGGAGAAAGATGAGAAAGATTTAGACATTAGATGAGCCGACAACTTGATTCTTCTTAGCCCTTGTTGTTTCCCACCGGCCGATTAGCTCTTGGATTCTCTCCTTCGTGAGCACGTGCTTCGGGGTGAAGAGTGACGAAGGGTCCGGAATGGATGTCCAAACTTGCACAGAAACTGTTTAGCTGAGGAGCGTAACCGGTTTTGTTTGAGAGAATCATCTTCTTCAGATTGCTGAAGATGATCTAGGACCAGTTTACCGGTGTCCCGACCGTGACGACAATCATCATTTCAGAAAGCCTCTAGGTGTAGTAGTAGCTTTTCTCTCTACCCAGAACTGACTTTCCCAGAATCTCACAAAGAATCTGGTACTTGTGAGATAGTTGACTCTTAGCACCCCAGAGCTTAACCGGGATGTTAAAGTTGGAGAACCGATGACACATTTCTTCAATGGTCACCGGGGAGTAAGTGAGGTCGGTTACCCCTTTAGTGGGTAAACCGCAGTATTCAGCGAAATCCGTCTCGCTGAATAGGAAGGATTGACCATAGACCCCTGCCACGATTATGTCTCGGTGCACTTCCTTTGCCGTTTCGAAGAACTCATCGACTACCAAGTAGTCAATGATGAATATGTTCTCTAAAAATCTTCTTAGCCCGTTTCTTTCAACGGCTAAGAACATGTCTTTGATGTCATGGTCTTCATATTGGTATATGGAGTTGAAATCAGCCAGCAGAATTTTTTTGGCTAGTGGGTTGGAATTCATGTTCTTGTGATAATTGTAGTTCAAGAAATATTTGTGAATAGTGAATCTTGTGAAGTGTTGTGAAGAGTAAAGGGTTGTTTATATAGCCAGGGGTTCGGCTAGATTAGTAGGTTAAGCATTCTTAGTGATGTCATCGATTAATTAATAGGCTTTAACTTGCTGAAGTGTATAATGTTTATTTCCAATGCAAAGTTAATCATTACTTAGAATATTCATTATGACAGTAAATCTATTGACAAAATGTTAGTCTCCCTCTCTTGATGATGGACATGTGTCGTCATCTCGATTGAGGTAACTATTTTATAGATTATAGGCTTCATTTCTCAAGGTGTGCATGAAAACGCAGTTAGTCGTCCCATGTTAACCGGAAAAATTCAATTCATTTAAACCATGATGCATTTATACTAATTGGTTTTTCGTGACCGGTTTTAGTTGGATATCTTATTCCGGTGTGAAGAAGTACTAAATCGTATCAACATTTGTTCAGCTTTGGATTAAACTTATCCACTTTTACCAAGTCATTTGAACCGCTTAGTATGTATACATGTGGTTTGATATCATGAAGTGATCAGGCATAACCGGAGACCTCTTCCCGGTTAGCATCCTTGAATATTTAATGGCCTATTTGATTATGGTTTGAGAAGCGAGAACTTCTCCCTGAATGCATATACCGGTTTTTCATGATCATGTATGTAAACAATACGCATGGATGATCATGGTATAAGTTGCTTGCTATCAGTAAGTCCTAAAATATTTCTGAAATGAGAAAAATTAGCTTCCTGTAGCGGTTTGGTGAAGATGTCAGCTACTTGTTGCTCAGTTGAGATGTATTCCCGCCGGATGTGCTTCTGTTGAACATGCTCCCAGATGAAATGATGTCTTATGTCAATGTGTTTCGTTCTTGAGTGCAACACCGGATTGTATGTGATCGCTATTGCACTGGTATTGTCACAGAATATTGGTGATTCTTCAGCTATTACACCAAAATCTCTTAGTTGATGTTGGATCTAGAGGAGTTGTGCACAACACCTTCCGACTGATAGGTACTCTGCCTCTACAAGTAATGTTGCAACTGAGGTTTTGTTTCTTGCTGTTCCATGAAACGAGCTGGTCTCCTAGAAATTGGCAAGTCCCACTTGTACTCTTTCTATCGATTTTGCATCTTGCGTAATCCGCGTCTGAGTAACTTATGAGATTAAAGCTTGAATCTTTTGGGTACCAAAGTCCTACATCTTGAGTCCCTTTTAGATATTTTAATATTCTTTTAGCCGCGGTGTAGTGTGATTGCTTTGGATTGGCTTGAAATCTCCCGTATACTCCGACCGCAAATAGGATGTCTGGTCGGCTGGCTGTTAGGTAGAGAAGAGATCCAATCATTCCTCGATATGCCGTGATGTCAACGGCTTGACCATCCTCATCTTTGTCTAATTTTACGAAAGAGCTCATTGGTGTAGCCGCCTCAGTACATGTATCCATTCCAAATTTCTTCAGTAGTTCGGCTGTGTACTTTGGCTGTCTTATGAACGTTCCGGTTTCGATCTGCTTAACCTGAAGTCCTAGGAAAAATCTCAGTTCTCCCTAAACTCATTTGAAATTTGTCAGTCATCATTTTCGAGAATTTATCACATAGCTTTGGATCGGTTGATCCAAAAATAATATCATCAACATAGATTTAAACGAGTAATATATGTTCCTTTTTCTCAAATTTGAAAAGTGTTTTATCGACTGAACCTATTGTAAACTTGTGATCAAATAAGAATTGCGTTAATGTGTCATACCAGGCTCTTGGAGCCTATTTCAAACCATAAAGGGCTTTGTTTAGCCGGTAAACATGATTTTCGTATTCTGAATTTTTGAAACCTGGAGGTTGATTAACGTACACCTCTTCATTTACTTTACTGTTTAGAAAGGCGCTTTTGACATCCATTTGAAAAACTTTGAAATTTTTAAAAGCTGCAAATGCTAGAAATATTCTAATGGCTTTAAGTCTAGCTACAGGAGCAAATGATTCTTCAAAATCAATGCCTTCTTCCTATTTATAGCCTTGAGCCACTAACTGGGCCTTGTTCTTCGTAACTAAAATGTCTTCATTGAGTTTATTTCTGAACACCCATCGTGTTCCTATAACCGATTTGTTTTTCGGTCTAGGAACTAGGTGTCAGACTTTATTTCTCTCAAACTCGTTTAGTTCCTCTTGCATTTCTAGGATTCAGTTGGGATCTGATAATGCTTCATCCACCTTTTTCGGCTCAATTTGTGATATGAAAGTTGAGTTTTCATAGTGTTCCAAATTTTGTTGCCTAGTTCAGACGGGTGAGGATATGTTACCTATTACTAGTTCAAGAGGATGATTTTTGTTCCTTCTGAGGTTTATCCGAGACGTGTTTTCCAAGCATTCGGTTGGCTAATCAAGGTTAGACTGATCGGTAGGCTGAACAGAGTCAGACCGACCGATTTCTTCAGTTAAAACTGAAGAGTCAACTTTCTACGGTAAAGCAGCTTGAACAGGCTGAGGTTCAACATCAACCGCTTGATCATTAACAAATCGTCTAAAAACTGGAACCTCATCTTCATTATCAGAATAGATATTGAAATTTTCCATTCTGTTGTGAAGGTCGAAGGTTATGCAGTGTTTCGTTCAACCGATTCATCAAAAACAACGTGAGATGTTTCTTCAATTGTTAAAGTTCTAGTATTATATATTTTATATGCTTTACTTACAGCTGAATATCCCAACATTATTCCTTCATCGGATTTAGCATCAAAAACGGTCAAATAAGTTTTGTCGTTGTTGTGAACAAAACATTTACTACCAAAAATTCGAAAATACCGTATGTTTGGAATTCGATCATAGTATATCTCGAAGGGGGTTTTAGAAAAATGTTTAGTTACTAGAGACCGGTTTTTAGTGTAACATGCAGTATTGATAGCCTCAGCCCAAAAGTTTTGAGCAATACCCGAATCGTCTATCATTGACCTTGCGGCTTCCTTGAGAGTTCAGTTTCTTCTCTCAACCAGGCCGTTTTGTTGAGGAGTTCTGGCACTAGACAACACGTGTCTAATACCGGAATCATCAAGATAAGTAGTTAATTTGCTGTTTGTAAACTCAGTTCCTCTATCACTTCTGATTTTGTTTACCCGAATGGATTTTTCATTTTGTATTCTCAAAATTAGTTTAATTAGGTTTGGTGTTGCTTGATTCTCAGAGGCTAAAAATATTACTCAAGTAAATTTAGAATAATCATCAACAACTACCATAGTATATTGCATGCCTCCTAGACTTGTTACTCTAACCGGACCAAACAGATCCATATGCAGGAGTTCTAAACATCGTTCGGATTGATGATTTCCTTTACTTTTGAAAGAGGATTTATTTGTTTACCCATTTGACATGCAGCACACACTTTATCTTTTGAAAACTTGACATTTGGAAAACCGTAAACTAATTCCCTAGAGCATATGAAGTTTATTGTTTTGAAGTTCAAATGGTTTAGCTGTTTGTGCTAGAGCCAGTTTAGATCATTTCCAGCTATCATGCATACGGAATTTTCGAACTTAGTTTTCCAATCAACTTTGTAAATATTTCCCATTCGGTTACCGGTTAATAATATATCATTTTGATGATCTTTAACTAAGCATGCATTTTTATGAAACTCAACTTTGTATCCTACATCGTACATTTGACTAATGCTTAACAGGTTGAAATGCAAGTTCTCTACCAATAGTACATTATTTATAGACAGGTTACCATGGACAATCTTACCCTTGCCCACAGTTCTACCTTTTGAGTTGTCACCAAAAGTGATAACCGCTCCGGTTTCATAAGTGATATCTGCTAGTAGTTCACTGTTACCGGTCATGTGTGTTGAGCATCCACTGTCCAGATACCATTCCGAGTTCCTTAGCCAGTTGCTTCACCTAACATGTAAAAAAGAAATATTTACACCCTTTTAGTACCCACATTCAGTTGGGTCTGTGGTTGATTAGTCATTTTGGGATCCAGACTTGAATAAGTCGGATCACTTTCCCGGTATTTGTTCTTATGGTATTTGGCTTAACTTCTTGATCTTTGCTCAAGAATGCTTTATATCGAGGTGATGAATGTTTTTGAGGTTGAGATGTACTTGTTTTGTTTCATTTATCTTCTATCCGGTTGGCTTTACTTCTCTCAGGATGAAGCCATTTTTCTGATTCGGTTGGACTTACATATTTTAGTTCCGGTTTTATGACAGTTTCTGCCTCATTGTTGGTTGAAGAGCTCTTGACAAATCTTACGAAGGGAAGATTGTTTTTTGTGAGTTTCATTCAGTTAGGTTGATTTGGTTTGTTTGATTTGTTTTGTTTGTATCCAACACCAAATTTATACTTAGGATGTCTTTATATTTGCACATCTGATCTACGGCATTACAGAATCTTTCCCAGGCAGCCGTAATATACAGTGTTCGTTCATTTTCTCCAGTTACCGGTTGAACTGTCTTCTCATTCTCTAAGGATAGTTTAGCCGGTTCATACACTGTGGTTTCGCATGGCTCACCAGCGATACCATTTGACTCTACGGTTTTATGTTCTACCAGAGTCGTTATATAGGCATATATGTTTCTAAACTCAGCGACCATTTCGTTGAGTGCAGAAATCAGATCTGCTTTAGTAAATTCATCAGAGGAGAAATCAAATACCTCTTCATCGTTTGCCATGAAACATGTTACTCTCTCCTCATCATTTCGTTGTCGGGATACGCCCATTTACTTCCACCGTCGGATGTGATGAGTGCCTTTTGTATTTCTTTCCCTTCATCGGCTTGCTGGTTGTCATTTCTTCGGTAATCGTTCATTTGGTTGTCATTTCTCCGGTAATCGTTCTCTTGGTTGTCATTTCTCCGGTAATCGTTCCCTTGGTAGTTGTTACCCTGATACTGGTTGCCTTAATAATTGTTGCCTTGGTAGTTGCTTTCCGGTTTTCGATCGTCTCTTCTTGGTTTTCTACATTCTGACCTGAAATGTCCAAAACCATCACAGTTTTAACATCTTTTATTTGATTTATCAACATAATTATAATTAAAATTGTTGTTAGATGGCGGTTGTTTCTTCTTCATGAATCTTCCAAATTTCTGAGCTAGCATCGCCATCACATCTTCACTAATCTGATCAGCATTTTTGACTGGAGCCGGAGCGGTTGATACTTGGATCGCCGGTTCCAACGATGTAACCAAAGCTCTAGTTGCGGTTGACGTAGATGCTTCGTCTTCGATCTGAGACTTAATCTCGAATTCATAGTCTTTCAAATCTTCAAACACATCATGCAGTTTCATCTTCCCGAGATTGCTTAACTCCCTCATCACCATAGTTTTGATATCCCATGTGCTCGACAGTGATCTTAAAACTTTAATAATTACTTCCCGGTTGTCATATCTTTTTCCGAGTGTTTGTAACTCGTTGACCACGCTGGTGAACCGGTTGCTGAATTCTTTCATGTTTTCTCCCGGTTTCATCCTGATGTTCTCATATTTTTTAGTAGCCACCAAGATTTTATTTTCTTTTGTTCTTTCGTTTCCTTCATGGATCTGAATGATCGTCTCCCAGGCTTCCTTTGAATTATCACAATCTGATATTTTATTTAGTGTGTTATCATCTATAGCCTTGTAGATGTGTCTCATGCAATGGTTGTCCAGGTTACTCCTTCTTCGATCTTCAGTTGTCCACGCGTCTATCTCCTTGTTGATCTTAATTGGCCCTTCCTTCAGAACTCTGCTCATTTCATCATCTAGCGTAATCAGATGTAGATACATCTGTTTCTTCCAGCTGCTAAACGCTTCACTGTTTAGCATTGGTGGCTTGTCGCTGTGGGTCATTCTTCTCATCTTCTTCGGTTGCTTGAGTGTTGAGAACCTCGCTCTGATACCACTTGTTAGGTTCGGGGTCGCCCTTGGAGGACCGGGGTGTTCCGGTTTTAGAAGGGTAGCCGCTTACAACAACACAACACACGCTTTGGTGATAGTCTGGTTAGAGACTAAAACCGTTTTCAACACTACGCAAACTGTCACAGACTCTTGAACCGGATTCAAAGAAGAAAATGTCTGTTTCAGTCTAAAGCAACACACACGACTTGGATGAGGTTTATGAAGAGTCGGTTTAAGGAGTATGTTTAACCCGATTTTGATTATAGGAGTAGGTTTATGTTTCAGTTTATGTGTTTCGGTTTTAGAGTAAATAAACAAAAAGTAAAAAAAAGACACGAGACAAGATTTTTTATTGATGTTCAGAGCAAACCCTCCTACGTCACCCCTTCTTCTCTGATTATGAGAAGGATCTCCACTAACTTTCAAAGTTACAACACTTACAATGCCGGTCGAGCCTAACTCGCTACTCGCCGGTTACACCAAATCACTCATGATGTAATACAATAATACAGTACAATAAAGCTTTCGGTAAATGACACAATAGTTTTGGATCGCGCGTGAGATTTCTTTCTCTCTCTTAAGAATTTTCTGAACCGTCATAAATGAGGTCACTTCGTCTTCCTTTTATAGTGAAGAAGATCCCAACGGTCATTTTCTCCTCTCACTGTGGGATTGGTCAGTTTGAAACCACGCCGATTTAGAGATGTTGCGTGCACGTTTCAATTTCCGGACACTTGGCAAGCATGCATATACCGGTAAGGTATGGATGACGTAGTCGACTTGCAGTTTTGGACACGTGTCAGACATGCACCTTCCGGCTGTCTGAGTCGGATCTTCGGATCAGCAAATCATCATTGTTTTTATCGCATGCTTCTGATCCGGATCTTATCTTCTTATATTTTCCCAAGACACGTTTATTTCGTCATATTACGTCATCTTTGTAATTCTTGGTTTCCGGTTGACTTTTTCGTAGTGTAGTCCGGCTGGAGTATGAACTTTTTCTTTGCTAGCCGATCTGTTTAACATATTGAAGCCGGTTCCTCTTGTTCATGACTTGATCATCTGAAGCCAAATTGCTTTGATATATTCTTCGGCCGGTTTATGTAGTCTCCAGACGGCTTATACGACTTGGTCAGTTCCTGCACATGAAGGTTAACAGTAGTTTAGATTTCTGGCCGCTTAAAAATTAACTTACTTAATTTTTCTATCAAAACTTGATAAAGGTTTATATGGTCTGAAACAAGTTCATAGGGCTTGGTATGACACCTTAACTGAATTTCTATTTGACCATGCTTTTGTTATTGGAACTGTGGATAAAACACTGTTTAGATTCACTAAAGATTCTCATATTCTGCATGTTCAAATATATGTTGATAATATTATATTTGGTTCAACTAATCCCAAATTGTGTGAGAAATTTGCTTTGCTGATGCAGGACAAATTTGAAATGATTATGATGGGAGAATTAACTTTCTTCCTCGGGCTTCAAGTTCGTCAATTAGAGAAAGGAACCTTCATCAATCAGGCCAAGTATACCAAAGAATTTCTAAAGAAGTTTGGGATTGAGAACTACTCTGCTGCAGTCACTCCAATGAGCTCCTCTAGTAAATTGGATAAAGATGAAGGTGGCCAAAGTGTAGATGTCACAGCCTATAGAGGACTAATCGGATCTTTACTCTATGTAACTGTTAGTAGACCAAATATCTAATTTGTTGTTGGTGTCTTTGGAAGATTTCAGGTTAATCCTAAAATCTCTCACTTTACTACTGCTAAGCGCATTCTTAAATATTTAAAGGGAACTCAAAATGTGGGACTGTGGTATCCGAAGGATTCCAGTTTCAATTTGACCAGTTTTTGAGATACGGATTATGTAGGGTGGAAAATTGATTGAAAAAGTACGAGTGGAACATGCCAGTTCCTTGGAGATTGTCTTATCTCATGGTTTAGCAAAAAACATACGTCGATTTGCACGTCTACAACTGAAGTAGAGTACATTACTGTTGGCAGTTGTTTCTCTCAGCTTTTATGGGTTCAACAACAACTTAGGGACTATTGGATTGAAGCTGAAGAATCTCCAATTTTCTGCGACAACACTAGTTCCATCGCAATCACCTATAATCCAGTTCTGCATTCTCGGACAAAGCATATCAAAATTAGGAATCACTTTATCCGAGAGCTTATCAATCAGAAGAAGATTTGTCTTGAATATATTCCTATAGATCAACAAATGGAAGATATCTTTACGAAGCCTCTGCCCGAAGCTAAGTTTTCTCATTTTAGAAATATTTTAGGTCTTGATGATCTTGATTGATGTTGTTATGTGCATAAATTGAGGGGGAACATGTTGTTCGAAACAAGAAGACAGAGGTCGTAATACGTCCAATAGATTAGAAATTTAAGAGGCATAACTACTTAGACGTACGTCCACTCTAGCATTTTTCATCTTCTTTCTGGAAATTATGTCTTGGTTTTTTAACCTGCGCTGTTAGACATACACTTCTAATAGACGTTAGACTTTTTATGTCAAGAGCAAGTGGAAGCTCACGTCTAACCAGACACACGTGCAACACTTGTTATTTATGCATAACTAGACGTGTCGTCTAATAGACAAATTTTCCATGTAGAAGTGAAAAATGTGAAAAGTAAAATAAACGTCTAACTACTTGTCTACTTAGACTTTTCATCTTCTGGCTATCTGGACAGTTGTCATCCGCAAATGAATCTGTCCATGTATCTTTTTCCCGTCTAAAATAAATCAGTCACCTCTCAAATAAATTGAAGACAAGTGTCTCCCAATTTGTCAAGAGTGACTGAGATTTCTGATATTATTTCCTTTATACGTCTAATATTAACTGCATGTTTTCATGATTAACATTAACCGTTGTGTTCCTAGGGAATAGGTTTATGATTCTTTGACGGTTGGTATAATCATTAGATATTAACTACACGTTAGGTCCTTGATATTTAATGAATGATATTACTTAAATAGTTGAGCACTCCCAAATCCGTATATCTCTCTCTAGAATTCGAATCGTTAAAATGACTTCCTTCTCTCCAAAATCTCTGCAAGTAGATTTCCAGTCTGTGTCTTCTATACTGATTCCTGGAATGGTTCAAATGTTTGAATCATTAGAAGCCTCTAGGTTGAAAAAGTTTCTTCGCTCCCATTGCATTTATCAAGAACAGATCATTAGTGAGTTCTTTGAAACCGCCAAGTTTTACAACGACAAATATATATGCGGGATTGTTCTCGGCTGAATGATATGTTTTGATGAAGATACATTTGGCATGTTCTTCCTTCTCCCAACTGTAGGAATCAATGAGTTTTCTTCCTCCTCTCCTGAAATTTTGTCGGAGATGATGAACGTCTTTTCCGATGCGACCCTTCTAGTGAAGTATCACGGGAAGAGCAACTTTTTGAAAGTTGAGTATGCCTTACTTGGCGACATCATCTCAAAATCCCTCCTTGCAAAAGACTCCTCTTACACTTACTGTTCAAAAGTCTTTGAGATGATGGTGGCCATCACAAGAGGTGTAGCCATCAATTGGAAGAAGGTCCTCTTCGACAACCTGGTCAAAATGCTTTATGCCCGGAAGACGATCTTCGGTTTTGATGCTCCTCTTGGCGCATTTCTTTGTTGTCTTCTCGATGAATCTGGTCACGGGTATCATTCATCTTCCAAAACCCTGAACAGCCAGAAAGTTGTTGATTATGTTCTTAGGGTGAAAAGGCTTGAATCAAATAAAAGGGACAGAGGTGTCTACAACTCCGCTCTAACCGCAGTCTTAGAGACTTCTTAAGTTGTAGATTCTTCTTTCCAGATGATGTTAAAAAGGGGGAAAAGAGAAAGGAGGAGGATAGAATTTTTTTGGGTCGTCTTGTGTGGTTCTTAACTTATTTTGTTTTGTTGTTTTTGGAAAAACGTTTTGTATTCCTCTTGAAAAACACTTCTGATCTTGCTTTTATCTGATAATGAAATTTTTGGTTATGAACTTAGTTACTGATTTTGGAAAATGTCTGTGTAAGATGGATGAACAAGTTTAACTCTTTATTTTATATGATGGGTGTTTAATTTGTTACCCATGCAAATTTTTAACATCATCATCAAAAAGGGGGAAATTGTTGGGTTAAATTATTTTGACTAAGTGTCAAAGTAGTATTAGAATTTTGATGATGAATGTATATAAAACTCAATCTATGCCGTCTAATCGTTTTTGGTGCAGGTGTATCGAAAACAGGTTATATTAGACTAAGTCTTAATGAGGTTTATTAGACTGATTGGGCATTAGATGCATTGAGTTAGACGGGGAGTCTAACACACGGAGTTAGACATGTAGTCTAATATATGTAGTTAGACGTGTAGTCTAACACGCGGAGTTAGACATGTGCAATCTAACAAACGTAGTTAGACGTGCAGTCTAACACACGGAGTTAGAATTGCAGTCTAACAGACAGAGTTAGACGTGCAGTCTAACACACGTAGTTAGACATGCAGACTAACAGATGAGAGTTAGACGTACAGTCTAACTCTTTCAGATTAGTGTGAAGGGATGTATAGTTAGACGTGCAGTCTAACTAATGGAAGTTAGACGTGCAGTCCAACTAATGGAAGTTAGACGTACAATCTAACTCCTTCAGATTAGTCCGAAGGGATGTGTTATTAGACGTGTTTTCTAATCCCATTAGACTAGGTTGTCTAATGGATTTTGCTATTAAACGGGGGCATCTAATTTTATTAGACGAGGCTGTCTAAGTGAAATACTTCTAATGCTATGATTAATAGTTGCTTGAAGCTAGCACCCGTCTACCCACGATCAACTAGCTGTACGCTACTCCTGCTTCACTTTCCAGTGAAAACCAGTACGACAGCCAGGTACAACCAATTGATTAATTTCATGTAAGTAAATATTCTTCCCACTACTCGTTTTTGCAGGAATATCCTAGAAGAATATTTAGAGAACTAGAGAACTACCAGATCGGTACGGCCACAATCCTAGTGCTCAGAGTCTGCTGTGTACTATGGAGGCGTTCCAATGGAAGCTCGCCACGTGTCATTATGAAAGATTCGACCGTTGGTACCTGCTCCTTATTTAAAGATTTTGAAGGACAACGAAAGAACTTCCAGAAGATAATTTGCCGAACACTGCTGGAATTACAGAGTATTCAATCTAAGCATACAAATGAGCTGCTTTCTTGTGTTTTATTGTGTGATCAATTAAGAGAGAGTTAGAATAAAAGCATTGATTTATCTGAGTGATATTCTTCATCATATTGTAAGTTGAACAGAGTCTGTTCTGTTCAACAATGAGTTATTCGCGCAACTGTATTTGATTCGAAAGTATAGTGAATCCTTCTGGTAGTTGGAAGAAGGGGTGACGTAGGAGAGTTAGCTCTGAACATCCATAAACAAACTGTTGTGTCTTTTCATTCTGTCATTTTCTCATTCTTGGTTCTTAGATTCAAATCTAAGCAAACGTTTCCGCACTTGAATCGTTTAAAAGTTTGCAAGGGTTTGTGAAGAATAGAAAGTGATTTAAATCCTTAACAGGATTTCTATCAAACCGTTTTTTCTAAGTTGTCATCAATAGCCAGACCCCCGTCTCTATCAATTACGCCAATCCTATAAAAAATGATTTGACCCTCATTCAAAATAATTTGACCCAACACAAGACCTTAGCAAAAACATTTTTTTAGGAAACATCCCGTAGATTCTTGAGAGTTACTTTCTGACCTTGAGAATACCTTTTTTTAGAAAATGGGGTTTGGTTCCAGAATAGTTTTGGATTAAATCCTTGGTTCGAGTTCGATGTTGTCAATCTAGGCTTAGTAGGGTTTGAGAGGTTCAATCTTGAGTGAGGGTTCAGACTTAGGCCTAGGGCTAGGGTTAGGCGTAATGATGTAAGGCTAAGTTGGGGGTTGATTCTAGGCTAGGGATAGGGCTAGTGCTTGGCTTTATTGGTCCTAGGCTAAGATGAGGCTAGGCTTAATTGTTGGTCCTAGGTTAGGTGTCAAGGTCAATCTTAGGTCAAGTGGCAAGGTAAATTCTAGGTTAATTTTCTCTAGGTTATTTTGTCGGTCCTAAGCTAATTCCCTCGGTCCTAGGCTCACAGTCCTGGCCAGTTTCCCTGGGTCTTGGGTCAATTTCCTTGGTCCTAAGGCAATATTCTAGATTCGGGTGTTCTTTTTTTGGTCCAAAAATTCAGAAGGCCATAAATTTTGATTGAAATGTCCAAATCACAATCCGTAAGTTGTAGTAGGTTCATATGATCACGAAGAACAAAAGACCTAACATAAATCACGATTTCGAAGATCATATAAGGATCAATTTCAAAACACCATTTTTATGTCAAATTTTGGGATCTTTTTAAATTAGGCCATTTTAAGGCCTGATTTTTGTTACATTATCTTTGAAATGATGAATATAGTTAATCCATATAAAAACAAGTACATCATTACATCATTAAAATTATTTTTGAAGATTGAATCAAAATCTAACTTTTTTTAAAAAAAACCAAATTTGATTAAACATGTTCAAAAGGGTAAAACAGTCACTTGGATTCATCCCTACATGTTAAGAATCATGTATAACTACTAATTGAATCAACAAATACAACTTAGAAAAAAGAACATGAAATTTCAAAAATCCAATTTTTTAAACTTTTTTTCAAAATTTAAATTTGATCAAACATGATCAAAACTTGATTACAGTTACATAGAAATCATCCCAACATATTTATAAACTTGTAATACAACTAATTGAAAAAACAAAATCAGATTAAAAGCATGAACACAGAATTTTCAAAATCCAAAATTTCAAACTTTTTTCTCAATTTTCAGTTTGATCAAACATAATCAAAACTTGATTACAGACATCATGTATACAGAAATCATTCATATATGTGTACAAACATGTATAGCAACTTCTTGAACCAAAAAAATCGAGTTTAACCCAAGAACACAAGATTTCAAAAAATTAGTTTTCAAGCTAATTTTCTGAAATTTTTTATCATGGAGATTTGATCTATCTTCTTTCAACATAAAGTCTATATATGATATATAGAACTATTCTTAACAAAGAAATTTCATAATCAACGCTTATAACAAGATCAAACCGTTCAAACAAGAAAATTTGAAAACATTCAAAAATTTTAATTACAAATCGAAAATCAAGGCTTCTGGAATCATACCAACAACTGGAAAACATTCCTGGGCAGTGTTGGAAGTGATCCAGACACTTGGATCGATGTTTGGCTCACTAGAGAAAGTTTTGTAGAAAACTATTCTTGGCCGGAAATTGCAAGTCTTCGATTGGGGTGATTAGATGTGTAATTTGGAGTTATTGTTTGTTGGATTGGTAGTAGAGGGGGTATGAGACTATTTATAGTGCTCGAAGGTCGACTGTAGAAAGCCAATTCGACTTGATTTTGAATGCCGACGTTCTTATACCTAAATCATGATAATCTTATCCCGGAGAAGATAAGGTTTCTATATAAGGGGGAAACATAGGCGCTAATGAGGGGATCACATGGGGAAAAAATCAACGGATTTGATCGTCTGTGTACAAAGCTAGAGCTTCTAGAAGAAACGCACCGGCGAGGTCGCGATTCCGGCGACCCCTGCGTTCCAACGAATATGTTAGAATATAATTGTTAGAACTTAAGAAAAATTTAATGAATAGATAAAAACTAAGTTCAAATAAATATATATGTTAAACCTCTAAGTCATATCAAGTATATTAATTGGTTTAAATATAACAAGAAGGTGATGTAGTGTAGTGGTAAACACTTCTGCCTATCACATAGTTAACTAGGGATCTAATATCACCAATTGCAAATAATATTTAAAGTTTTGCTATTTCAGGGAAGCTGAGCAAAATACCGAAATTTACATGTAGGCGGGATCGGCTTGGCCATGGATATCAGTTCGGTAGTTTGACCGGTAGTCCGATTTCGGATCAATGAAAGATCGGTCAACCGACACTTAATGCTCCTGAAGAGGTGATCGGAAAACCGACACTTAATGAAGCATGGTCGGTTAATTAAATATTTCAGCATTAAATGAGGAGTTATTTCGGTCATAAATGAGCTCCGGTTAATTCAACTCTGGTTATTAAATGAACTGCAAACCAAAAATATACGACTGAACATTTCCAGCTCAAACACCTTCGAATTAAACCGGATCGGCTCAAATTCAGGCCCGTCAAATTCAACACATTGAAGATTTTAAAGCCAACAGGAAGATTATTCAAAGTTATGAATAATCTGAAGATGACGTAATGAATATATCTTGGGAATATACAAAAAGAAGGCTTTGAGATAAGGCATACGACAATCTAATCATTGCATATTTTATCCAAGTTCACAAGAAACCTTCACGGTGCAGGCGGCCGCCTCATGCATGACTATCATGTGTACAAAATGCAAAGTTACCAAATCAAGATCGGCATGGCCAACCAATCACCAGATGAGAGTGAAATATGATCGTTGTCATATTTCCATTATAAAAGGAGGAAGCTAGAGAACTAAAGAATAGTTAGACGCTCCAGGACGTGCTATCAGATTACGAAGTTAGAGAGAGAAAGAAAACTGTTGCGCGATCCTTTCACTCTTGAGAACATACCTTGAGAAATCTACCAAGCTATTGAGTGATAAGAACGAACTGAAAAGTTCTATGTATTTACATATTTGTAAAAGTGTATTACAATACTGTGTGAGTATTGTAAAGTGAACATCGAGCAGTAAATAAGACTCGATTGTGTTGTGTATTGTCTTGTGGAATATTCCTTAGTGAATATCCTTCTCATTGTTGAGAAGAAGAGGTGACATAGGATAGTTTTCTCCGAACATCCATAAAAATCTATGTCTTTGTGTTCTTCATTTACTTTCTATCACTAAGCTAACCGAACCGATTATTCCCCATCTCAACCGAACCGAATTCACCTCACTTAATCGATCTCCTCATACTCCCTTCTATTAACCGAATCGTGTGCAGTTGCTTCAGGTTGAAACAGACACTTCCTCCCTTGAACTCGGTTCAAGAGTGAGTGACAACTTGTGTGGTGTTAAGAACGGTTCTAATCTTTAAACGGATTAGTGCCAATTGGTGTGTGTGTGTCGTGTAAGTGATTAACCGTTAGTCGGACCCTAATCCCCTATCGGCTATCTCGATCCTAACAGAATAAGACGGCTGAAACGACGTCATTTTGCCTGACGTCGTCTGCGTTCCGTCCGCGGTCAGCGGTATTGACTAAGGGTGTTAGTCCATCCCGTTAGTTGATCTGGTACGGGCGCGCATGCGTGGTTCTACTACAGCTGGGTTTCTAGCACGCTCTAGGCTGTCGGATGAGATCTAGACGCTCATCTAATGGTATAGGATCCTGCTACAAAGTTTAAACATAAAATCAGCCACAGGATTATGCAATTTTAAATTTTTTTTAAAATTTTATTTAAAATGTTATTTAAAATCGAATTTAATTCCTTTTAAATCGATTTTTTCACAAAAAATTTCACAAAACATATTTCTAGATTCATAATAACAATTATGATCATGTTTTTTTTTGGATTTTTGGGAATTCTGGAATATTTTATTTAATTGGTTTAAGTCATGAATTAAATATAAATTATGAATAAATCCTAATTAAATATTTTTAATCCCTTCCTTGGTCTAATTTGGGTAAAATATATACAAATATTTTATCCTCAAATTATTTTGGAATTTTGGAAAGTTTCCTTAATTAAGGATTAATTATCACAATAATTAATCCTTAATTAGGTTTTAATTCCTTCTTTCAAGTTATTTTGAATATAAAAATCCAAAATACTATTTTAATATTATTAAACATAATAATATTATTTTGAAAATAAGGTAAGTCAAATTTTCATGCTTATAGTAACTCGTTTGAGACCTACCATTATGAGGATCAAATAAATATTCTACATCTGCGTACCCAATAATTCAGTTTCACATACATATGAATAATATAATCACATGTCCATAGTTCCTTGAAGGTACCAAAAAATATGTTTAATTTCATTGCAATGTCTCTTTGTTGGTGAAGAATTATATCTCGCTAGTAAATTTACTACAAATGATATATCGGGTCTAGTATGACTAACTAGATATATTAACGCTCCAATAGCACTGGGATATAGTACTTCATGACCAATTAATTCTTCATCACTCATACGAGGTCGAAATTGATCTTTATTTACATCAAGCGATCCCAAGATCATTGGACTACTCAAGGGATGTGCTTTATCCATAAAAAATCTTTTTCTTTTTAGTACTTTTGATGTATAAGCAGATTAATGGACACAAATTTCATTCTCTAGATGATCAGCCAATACATAACTTTGTTTTCTCGAGATCTTTCATCTCAAATTCTTTCTTGAGATAATCAATTGTTTCAGATAGTTCATTTGCTGCTCCAATAATATTCAGATCGTCCACATAAATTATAATTATTACAAATTGTGATCCAGATCTCTTGATAAACACACATTAATATATTGGATCATTTTGAAATTCATTCTTCAACAAATATTTACTAAGACTTTTATACCACATACGTTCAAATTGTTTCAATCCATATAGTGATCAACATAATTTAACCAAGTAAAAGTCTCGATGATCTAAACTACATGCTTCAGGCATTTTAAATGCTTTAGGGAGTTTCATGTAAATGTTGTTCTCAAGGGAGCCATATAAATATGCCGTAACAACATCCATTAATATCATCTGCAACTTCTCGTGTATTGATAAACTTATCAAATATCTAAATGTTGTAGCTTCCACCATAGGAGAATATGTCTCCCCATAATCAATACTAGGTCTTTGCAAGAATCCATGGGCTACAAGTCGTGCCTTATATCTAACAATTTCATTTTTGATGTTTCTTTTTCTTATAAATACTCATTTATAACCGATCGGTTTAATACCTTTGGGGGTACAAACGACATGTCCAAAAACTTTATGTTTTGCGAGCGATTTTAATTCAGCTTCAATCACATCTTTCCATTTTGGCTAATCATTTCTTTGTCTGCATTCTTCTACAGACTTTGGTTTAAGATCCTCATCTTCATTAACAATATCGCATACTATAGCATATGAAAATTTTTCATTGATGTCAATTTCATCTCGATTCCATCTTTTTCTAGTCAAAACATAGAAACTCTATTTAACACAAAATGATATTGCAGTTCAATAAACTTGACACCACTAGTTTGAGAAAATGACCACGCCATTTTTTTGAGAACATGATATTTTAGTTTAAGAAACATGACGTGCACGTTTTAAGTTTAAGAATTTTAACAACTTACATAAATATTTTCAAAACGTTTCTAGAAAGATCTAACATTTCTAACACACAAATTATCAATTTCTAAATCAAATGTCTATGTTTGTAAAGTGTTTGAACAATAAATGACTAGATTTCGACAAACTTGTTAACTATAAGTCTACAACGATTCTGTTTTATTGATTCTTTAGAAATGGTGAATTCGAAAGAGTTTTCATTGAGGATATTCCATGCTTTAGAGAGACGAAGATATTAGAAGCTGAATAAGATCCACATAGATGAAATTTATGATTTCTGGTCACAAATTTTGGACCAAAGCTTTGACGCCCGCCTTCAGATCTTCTTTGACATGTGAGTCTTAAAAGGTCACAAATAGTTGAGAAGAATCAACCTTTCTTACCACTTTTGAAGCAAACAAAGCCTAAAATTTTGATCGAGATCGAAGAACAAAGAACGTCAGACAGAAAGAACGGAGAACGTCGAACAAAGATTGAATATTGTCGAACGAAAATCACAAGTGGCGAACGGGAAGGGGAAGAGGTTAGGGTTTGAATGTCTAGAAGCGTAATGAGAATACGAAGAGGTGTTTGAATGGTTAGGGTTTGAATGTCCAGAATATGTGCACTTCTAATTTTGTAAATATTTTTTTTAAATTTCACTATGCTATGCCACATGGGGAGTTGTTGGGGAGTCATTCCCCGAGTCGCTCATTCTATCATTTCTCTATATATAATATTATATACCTTTTCTTTTTTAATGTAAGACTACAATAGTAATCATATAGATTTTTACTCAATTTTTTTCTTATGTTGTGTGTAAATGTCTATATTTTTTCACAACAATACCATTTGCTACTTTTAACTTGGTTGTCATAAATCGGGTATACTCTCCTACTGGAAGATAATAATGTCGTTTTTATCGCTCAAATATAGTTTAATATTTTTGGAAATTATTCATAAAATATTATAATCATTTGAGTGCAAAGAAAAAAATGATATTAATAAAAAATATATTTAGTTAATAAAAATAATAGAAGAAAAGAAATAAAATAAATTACGAACACTAAGATATTAACGTGCACAAATTCTTTAAAAATAGCGATGAGCTACCCAAGCGACTTCGACTTTTCAAAATAGCATATAAACATGTTGTTATGGATGATACACATATGTCAAATATAATATTGTCGTAAATCTCTTTTATGAGCCTAGATCCAGATAGTTATAGTGTAAAGAGTGTTAATTGTTCTAACATGCATCATTATATGATATGAATGAGTAGATCGTCGTTCATTATCTCACAAGTCTTTCACACATTAAAATTTGGCTTTGCTTTTTTTTAGTTGTTTTATTGCTTTTTTATATTCATTTTGTTTATAATTTTTTTACAAAGGTGACTTATAACCCTTTTATTAAAATGTACACAGGGAAATAATATAATCGTTTTCATTGAGCAATACAAATATTTGTCTCAACATATTCACGATTTTCAAACAGAATAAGCAATTACATCGGATTGTTTTTTTGGAATTAAAGGAAAATTAGCATGATACTCCACAACCATGCCCTCCGCTTAAAAATAATATATAAAGTAAATCTAGCTATCTCGCGTTATATTGGGTGATTTTTGTAATTTTGACATAATCAATACTCAGATTTTGACATATTTCCTAGTCTATTAGGTGACTGAGATTCTTCTCCACATGCAAGTGGTGTTATGCATATCGGTTTGAATATCTCGCCAAATTTATTATTTTGTTTGTCTAATTCCTAAGAAGAATTTTGAATTTCTTTCTATTGATATTGTGGTGAAAAACTATCACCTTAAGAATGAAAGCGGAATAATAACAACCGTAGTGGAATGCGGAACAATAACGTAAAAGTAAGGAAGAACGAAATAACAACACAAGAATCTTTTCCAGGTTCAGACCATCAATGTCCTACGTCATATTTTCGGAGAAACAATTAAATAGAGTTATAATATGGGTTATAAACTCTAACTCTATATGTTTGTTCTAGATTTTTAGTCTAGCACTCTTTTCTCGTTTATAATTTATATATACAGACTTTTAGAATTCATATTTAGAGTAAAGATCATGTGATATTTTTAACATATCCACCATTATATGAACTCATGGCGATTTAGTTGACAATTTCCATAATAATAATATTTTATTGACATCTTCACCAATGGGATTTCATGCATTTTTGAATCCAACAAATAATCGCACATATCTTCCTTCCCTTTTTGTACCTAACAATGAGGCACACCAAATTGGGCCTTAAATCTATATGCCAAATTCCACATATATTAAGTATATTATAACTCATATAAAAGTTATAGTATACCATAGATCACCTATTCGGGAGCTGTTGTATTGCTTCGGAGCTTTGGGACAGATTCTATAAAAGCCTGGAGCTGATCAGTTTCCCGAGCGAATGGAATGAAATCAAAGAAGCGGCACTACTCAAAGCCAAGGGAAATAGATTTGCAACAAGC
Source organism: Impatiens glandulifera (assembly GCF_907164915.1). NCBI lineage: Eukaryota > Viridiplantae > Streptophyta > Magnoliopsida > Ericales > Balsaminaceae > Impatiens > Impatiens glandulifera. The sequence goes on from NC_061868.1 coordinate 23,923,570, forward strand.
GTGTTCAAGTGCGGCTTTGGACCAGTGGTGTATAACATTTGGCAAGAACGGAATGCAAGGGTATATGACAGAACCCGGAGGAGCATTGACGAGTTATGGAAAGATATTGTATCGAATTACAGCGCCCTCGCGGGAACGTGGAGAGGAATTCCAAGCACGGAGCAGAACTGGAATATCTGCAGGAACTGGAATTTACCGTTTTTTAAACTCACTAGAATTGAAAGCATTGTAAACAGATAATTCATTTACGTTTATAGCTTTTATTCAGAATGTTACGACTTCAAAATCATTCTAGGCCTGTCTAGAATGATCTCTTAAACTCGTGGTTTTTTTCCCGTTTTTGGGAATTTTTAATGAAATGACGCTAAGTCGTTTTCCAAAAAAAAAAAAAAAAAAAAGTATATTATAACTCCAAATGTATTCTTGAGAATGCTAACTAAAAACATGTTATTTCTATATTTAATTATCAATCAGTTATTGGATCAAGTGTCATTTTTTTGGGGAAGTTAACAAAGCCCATAATTTTTGTAAGCTTTCTTCATATATCGATTGTGTATTCATTCTTTCACTCTTGTAAGAATGCGTCTTTATTGTTGTAACTTTATTTACTTTTTTTGGGAAAAACGACTTAACGTCATTTCATTAAATATTCCCAAAAACGGAAAAAACACAAGTTTAAAAGATCATTCTAGACAGGCCTAGAATGATTTTAAAGTCGTAACATTTTGAATATAAGATAAAAATCTAAAAATGTAAATGAATTATATGATTATAATTCTTTCAATTCTAGTGAGTTCAAAAAACGGTAAATTCAAGTTCTTGCAGATATTCCAGTTCTGCTCTGTGCTTGGAATTCTTCTCCACGTTTCCAAGTGACCTTCCATATTTTCTTTAATACCAGCTTACCATTGTCCGCAACTTTCCATTCATGGATATCCGGTCTTTAATGAAGTTGTATGTTACTTATATGATCACGTATCCTCTGTCCTTCTAGATTTCTTCTCAAGAGTGAGTCTCAATTCATGTCTTTAATGTCTCTGATTTTTTCTTCTACACAATCCCTTATGATACGGGTATTTTCAAACTCCTCCTTGTGGATGATAGGCTGGTTTTCGAACCAGGGGTCGTGCCAGAATAGAGTGCATTTCCCGTCCCCTAGTCGGATGTCATAAAGATTTGCAATATCGCTTCTTAGTTTAAGAATCTTTTTCAGAGACCAACTCATACCTTCATGAATTTTGTAGGTCCAGATGATGGTTGTCAAAATGAATTTTCCAAAATTCTTTGGAGAAAATGTCGATGATGTCGAAGACTGGATTTATGAGGCAGAAATATTTTTTCGGGTTAATGACACGCTTGAAGAAGACGAGGTTCATCTTGCGACAAGTCACATGAGATAAAAGGCACTACGATGGCTTAGGGAACATGTGGTCATGAAAACACTCAGTAGAGGATTGACGTGGAGAGAGCTAAAACAACTATTACGACGTGAGTTTGGGTCATGTGAAAGGGATGATCCATGACATATACAAAAGAAAGTGCAACCAGAACCGTGGAAGGTAATCGCGGAACAATGTCAACAAATAACCGACCTGTTAAAATCACGGAGGATCGCTGATGAAATTAAAAGACAAACAAAAAGCCGATGAAGAAATAACAAGGCAAAAGTGGGAAAACGATCGTCAAAAATTGAAAATTGAATCCGATGAATTACTGGAAGATGACAAGCAACCTGTAGAAGATGTTGGACAATCGACACATTCAACATTGACACATTCACAATCAACGCCTTCACCATTGACATATTCGGCTCCAAACAAAGACAAAACTTCTTTTAATGACGATTGTTTTAAAGTGGAAGACGCACCTCCTATTGACGACTTTTATTATGGAAAAGAAATGGAGACTTCACATACTCATGATATAAAATAGGACAATCTCGATCTCGATGAAGAAATCTACGATAATTCAAGTTATTCGATTATTTATTTGCATGTCTCCCAAGTGTACGATGATAGAGAAAATCCAAAGACAACCTACGTTGAAAAAGATGATCATTATTGGGTTGACTTGGGAGAAGTAAAATTTAAAGAAATATTTGAAAATGTTTTGGGCCTTGAAGATAAGATGTTGTCGTTTGATCCCATTTCTCAAGCATACTTGGTCGAGACTTTGTAGTTCGAGAAACCTCAAGATGTTGGATCTTGCTTTCAAAAAGTTTTATGGCATAAAACATGAATGAGATGCAAATACTTTCTATGGTTTGAAGAACCATCGGATGTAGAGTTCTATAATTGTTCTTATTCCTTACAGTTGGGAAATATTTTGAGACAATTTGTGTGGTTTAAAGTACAACCAGATATTCTATGGAAACACCTGTTGGAGCAAAAGATTAAACACCATAGTCAAGAGAAATGGATTTACAAACTGTTGGGGTTTGAGTTTTCAGTGCAATACATGAAGGGCAAGGAGAATGTAGTTGCTGATGCACTATCTATAGTCAATTCAGAAAGAACTTGTCTAGTGTTATCTGGATTCTCATCGGTATTATTAAAGAAAATTGCTAAGACATGGGATGAAGACATGAATTTGAAGAAGAATGTTACTAAGCTAAATCCTCAAGGTATTAAAGGTTTTTCGTTTATTAATGGGCAGTTGAGAAAAGACGGACGTATCATGGTGGGCATTGATAAGGAACTCAGATCATACATAATATCTACAATGCATAACTCAGTAGTGGGAGGCCATTCAGGTGTGATGGTGACATATTAGAAACTAACACAAGCATATTATTGGCGTGGTATAGAGCGTGATGTAAGGGAGTTCCTTAAGAATTGTCTTGAATGTCACCAACAAAAATGGGAAAATCAAGGGACGAAGGGTTTACTGCAACAATTGGAGATTCCTAATTCTATTTGGAGTGACATATTTATGAATTTTATAGAAGGATTACCAAAATCACAAGGACATACAGTTATTTTAGTCGTAGTTGATCGACATTCAAAGATGGATCATTTCATTAGTATGGGACACCCCTACTCAGCAAGTAGTGTTGCTCATGTCTTTCTAGATCATATATTCAAATTACATGGTATGCCACTCACTATCGTCATCGACATAGATTAGATATTCGTTAGTATGTTTTGGAAGGAATTATGCAAATTATAGGGAATTACCGAAGCGATGTCAACAACGTATCATCCTCAAACCGATGGTCATACAAAAGTGGTAAATAGAAGTGTGGAGACATATCTGCGATGTATGGCTGGTCAAAAACCGCAAACATGGGCTAAATGTTTGCCTTTAGCCGAATGGTGATTCAATACAAATTTTCATTCGGCTGCACTATCATCACCATTTGAGATTGTCTATCGTCAGCCACCTCCGGTTCACTATCTTTACTTGGTCGGTGAGTCCAGAGTAGAAGTAGTGGATAGAAGTTTATCATCTAGAGAGGAAGCTCTTAAATTGTTGCGATTTCATCTTCATAGAGCCCAACATCGAATGAAGCAGCAAGCAGACAAGAAACGAGTGGACTATGTTTTGATAATGGATGATTGGATGTTCGTTAAACTACAGCCTTATTGACATACGTCAATCAGAGGGAAGACTCATAAACTTAGCCCAAAGTTCTATGGACCTTTCCGAATTATAGAGAGAGTGGGACAAGTGGCTTCCAAATTGGATATTCCTATTACAGCTAAAATGCATAATGTGATTCATGTGTCGCAACTTAAAAAGAAAGTAGGAAATGCAGTGGCTATGCCACATGTTCCATCCCTACAAACTCAGTCAACAACTATTCCGATTGCTATTTTGGATGAAAAAGTTATTTGGAAAGATGGACACAACATTGGTCAATATTTAGTTCGTTGGTCTAATTCAACAGACGATGATGGTATATGGGAGGATGACTCTTGATTAGAATCAGAATTCCCAGAACTCGAATTGGTTGGCAACAAATTAGCTTCTCATTTTAATTGTGTTGTTCGTGGTCGAACAAACGTTGAAGGGGAGGCTAATGTTACAAGGGATTGTTAGGGTTAGGTTTCCTAACCCTAAAATAAGTTGACGGGTAGACGTAACCCATGTCAGCAGTTCTATTTTTAATTATACATAATAAATAATTATAAATAAGGTAATTAGCCATAATATGGAATACATAATTAATAATTATTTATATGGAAATAAATCATTATTAATAAGGTAGTAGCCAAATATATGGAATTTGTGGGAAGTTAATTATGGAAGATGATGGGTATATAAAGAAGAGATCATAATCTACAAGGGTACCTCGACATTTTTACAGAAACCTTCTAAGGTCAACTTCTCTCTCTATCTTCTCTCTCTCCTATCTTCTCATTCTTTCCCCCATTGTATTCACCCTATTAGGGTTCTATCTCTCTTCTATCAATTCAAGTGTTATCTTATATTCTCTTCGTTCTTCATTCTATTTCTATTATTTATGTCATTTCAAGATATATATACCTAATTTGAGTTTAAGGTATACCATTAAAGTAGATTTAACTGATAACCTAGCTATTAGTGAGAGATACCTTGATTTTAAGTGAAGAATAGAATATAATAGAGGGTGAGAATGAGATTCACAATTGCAGTCTGCAATTGAAAGTATTAGGTGAGTAAGAAATTAACGATAAAGAAGAAGAAGATAGGAGATAGAAGATAGAGAGAGAAATTGACCTTAGAAGGTTTCTGTAAAAATATCGGGGTACCCTTCAAGATTATGATCTCTTCTTTATATACCCATCATCTGCCATAATTATTTTCCCGCCAATTCCATACATTTGGCTACTACCTTATTAATAATTATTTATTTCCATAAAAATAATTATTAATTAAGTATTCCATATTCTGGCTAATTACTTTATTTATAATTATTTATTTTACATAATTAAAAATAGAACTGCTGACATGGGTTACGTCTACCCATCATCTTATTTTAGGGTTAGGAAACCTAACCCTAACAATCCCTTGTAACATCTTCCTACTTCAAAACCAAGGCTCACTACCTTATTCAAGACCAAATTGTCTTATTCTGCACTTGATCTTTTTATTTCATAAAACCTAAGATTTCCTGATCCATTCTCAAGAGCTTCCTTATTGCTTGTTAGTTTTTCAATGTTTTTTTGTCCAGGATTCTTTTGTTCATTAAAGGTGGCTCTGAGCCCTTGGATCGGGTCATTTCGAATTCTGATGACAATGCTTTTTCAGTTTCTACTTGCATTCATAGATTTTGAAGAGTGGACTCACGACCTATTGAAGTTCCATCATACCTAATTTTGCTAGTTTCATATGGGCTAAGTATTACACGTCCTATAGATCTTTGAATTCCAGTAACTTTTGAACCAGGCCCTGTAGTTGCATCAATACTAGTTCTTTGATCAGTATTGGGACCAGTGGAGATAGGACCAACAATAGTATCATCCACAATAATAGGAATTGTGCTAGTATCAGGACCAATATAGTCGGGACTAGCAATGGTTGCTCCTTTTTCATCAGGACCGGTAGTAGTATGTCCGGTAGCTTGAGTAGTATCAAGATCAGCAAGTCCAGGACCAGTGTCCGGTAGTAGTATGTCCGGTAGCTTAACATGGTCAATATATCTAGGTACGGTTGTATTATGAGAAGCTCTAGAACTAGTGTGGCTATGTCCAGCTTTATCAGGACCGATACCCTGACTAGAACCGACGTTTTGAACATGACCTATTCTTGAGAAAACAGAATCTCTTGGACCGGTGCCTGAACATGACCGATAGGATCAGCGTTAGTAGGGCCAGGTTGTACCCTTACCCACTTCATTATTTTTCCAATATTCTTCCTTACCTTTATCTATTCTTGCTTTTGGTTGTCCATATTATCATTATCATTGCGTTCATTGCTATTAAGTTCAGACCTGTTCACATTTCTCTCAACCTAAGTCTAGTGAGTCATTGATACCGCCTTCCTGAGGGTTGTTATTGGCCTTCAATTTTAGATTATTATTGACTAGACATTTATTCGTAGCGTGTTTGAAAGTGTTACACCATATACATCAATTTGGTTTCCATCCGTATTGTACTCCAATGTCAAATAAATTTCCAAGTCTATCTTTAAGTTCAAGCTTGATGTGAAGAGAGCTACTTGGATGGATTTCGACACTAACTCTGCCACATATGCACACTCATAGCCTTCCATTGCTGGGTCAAACATAAGTGGTTTTCCTATAATTTTTGAAATTTAGGTCAGACCCATTGGGTTGCACAGGTGTGGTGGAACATTCTTGAGATTCACACCCAGATTTGTTCAAGTTCAGGCGGTCTATGATTAGTATTAAGTTCATCGCTCTAATTGTACAGCTTGAATTTTTTTCCTCTAATAAATGTATATTCGCTCTCTATGATCAGCTTTATTTCGCTTCCATTCCTGAAGGATAGAAAGTAGAATCCGTGATCATTGATTGTGATCCTCTCCAGACCAGAGGATTCCCACTGACCCATCAACGTTCTTTTAACCTCAGAAAATGGTGTCTTCAAGTTGCCCATAAAGTGACCAACTATGACAAACTCCCATGCATTTACACATTTTTCTTCAATTTCTAGTGGGAGCTCAAACTGATGCGGATGATCAAGTGCAATTACCTTTGGGTATAAAGTGTCTATCTGGAATTTTCCTTTTTTTGGATTGTTCATGGCATTTCCATTCTACAAATTTTCTTCTTTCCATGTTTTGTTTGGGTTGCTCATGATTGTATACACCTTTGTTTTATTACATTTCGAAATATCCTTTATGGTGTCAACCGTCCACTTGATCACTTCATCATATTGATCTTTGTTGAAGAGATTCCAATTCTTTAGATAGTGACTGTTGAACTGAGCATTCAACTAATCATTTCTTTCATGGGGCATTATAATCTCTTGTTTATTAACTTGGAAAAATAGCTTCTTCATCTAGTTTCTCAGTCCTACCAAATTTACGATTTCGTTTTTCCTTATTGACCACGTTGGACCAGCAGTATGATCCATGTTATCAGTCTGAGTATTTTCTTTGTTAGGAATTGCAACAGTAAGAGGAGCTAAGGAGATGACTGTTTCAGGGTTGCTATCTTTCTTAACTTGTTTGTTCTTTTTGGACCATCTAACCCTCGTATTTCCCACAAAATCGTTGGCTTCAATTGTTTCAATCTACTTTAGATTACCCCCTTCAGTGCTCTTCTCTTGTGTACAAGTTTTTCTCTTTTGAATGCTATTAATTGGAATTTCAGATCCAGAATAACGAGTGGAGAAAACACACCCATGTTCAATATCTTAGGGTTTGCCTCGGGTGTCACGTGTTTCTTAGGATTTACTTCAGCATTCTTCTTGGAACTTGAATTATTTACCTTCATGTTCTTCCTTTCTTTGATTTTCGATCCATTCTTAACATTCTTAGCTATTTTAGAATTATTCGATCCTGTTACTTGACCGATCCTTTCAATTTCAGCACTTGTTTTGGAAGAACTATGTCCCTTTGATTTTGGTTTGATATTTGTTTTTGACATATTCTACATGAACTTATGATATTCAAGGTCACATATTATTGTTTCATCATAGTCGATGCTATCGTCTGATTCCAAATCAAGATCCATGCTTTGGTTCTTTTGATTCGACCGGTGGCTCATAGCTTTGATTGTAGAGTTATCATCCTGTCGATTAGGACCGACAGAGAAAGCAATTGTATGACAAGAAACACCAGTAGCACTAGGGCTTATGTGAGCAACTAGATTATCTTTTTTAGACCCGACCAAGCAAAAACCGTTGGCTAACACCTTATCAGACCCGGCCAAGCGAAAATTGTTGGCTAATTCTTCCAGTTTCATACATTCTTCACCTCTTATACCCTGACTTATATTCTGACCCAACTTATTTGTAGCTTCCATAACATTCATACCCAGACCCATATTTTCAAAAAAAATTGTCATTCATGGTTCCATCAACCAACGAATCAATATAATTCTGAACCAAGCTTTCACCATTGACTATACCAATTAAATTTAGTTCATCATCCTTTAGATCTATTTTATTAGGCTTTTATGATTTAGCTGAATTGATTTCCATGACCAGCTCCAACTCAGATCCAATTTCTTTAGTGTTTCCAGATTTTGTTGACCATATCCTTCAACAGCTTCAGCTAGATGTGTAAGTTGTTTAGAAGATCCTATAATTTTAGCCTCAGTTTCAGAATCCTGGGCACATTTAGTGTCTTTTGTCCAACCTTTTTTTACCCTAGTCCATAGTCTAGTTGTCTCACTTTCCATCTGATCCTTAGTAGGGGAGGTAGACTTAACATTCTGATCATCAATGAAACCCAAGACTTTCAATTTTGTAACATTTCCCATTGCAGAACGAGATTCTTAAATTATGTCCTGCTTTGGACCCAATGGACTCTGAGCAGCTGATATCTCCAACTCTGTAGAGGCAATTTCAATATGACCTATTTTGAGGATCCTCTCTAGCAGGACCGGTAAGCTCTATTTTCTAATATTTCTCTGCACCTGAATAACCCCAACTGTCATATTTTCCTATTTTTGAAACTAACCCCGACCTTATAATATTCTTTGAACCTACTGATTCTCGACCAACAGTCTTATTCAGCCCTTTCATATTTACCTCAATAGGAACCCCAATACCAACTTCAAGAGGATCTTTCAAAACAGACATAGATCTCAGCATATTGTTTTCACCCGATGCTGAAACAGACCCCAACATTGAGCTTTCAATAGGACCCGATAAACTTGTACAATTTATGTCATTTTCCTGCATTACCTTAGAGTCCTTTTGACATATCATCTCCAACATTGGGACCGAATTTTTAGCACAAGCAACCCGATTGTCATCTGTTTTCATCCAGACAAGATTTCAAATCTAATTTCCCAACAGAATGACCGGTCAGGTCTAGGGTATCAACCAATGACCCTAACGATCCATTCTGTGCAGCAATTCCAATAACAACAGATATTTCTGGAATTAAAGTTCTAACATTTCAATATGCAGTACTATCTTTTCCTATCAATTCAATACTATCATTTGTATTATGAACATGCATATAATTATAATATGAATCCCCAATATTATCTTTTCCTATCAATTCAATTCTATCATTTCTATTATGAACATGCATACTTTATTTACTTTCATTTTTTGGTTTAATGAACTATCAAATTATTATTTTTTATTTAAATAAAATTAACTTGTTTAAAAATAAGCTCAACCAACTAACAGAACCTTAACATGTATGAGAAAACATATTTTCTATTTTTATTAGATTATATTTTTTAAAATAATTAAAAGTCAATTAAACAAGTGTTTATTTAAAATTAGAAAAGAATTACATCATAAGGCTTAATAATATAAATTGGAAATAATAACTAGAAAAGACTATGGTATGGAGCCATTAGTCTTGGACTCTTGCAATTGTTGTTTGGTGTTGCGGCTGGGGTTCAGTTTCAGGTTCAGGTAGGGCTTTCGGGTCCTTCTGGGCCTCTGTATCCAGATGTGTCAGGTTCTTAGGCTCCTGGTGTGGCTCCATAGAGGTGAGAGCCCAAGATGATAAAATGGAAATGAGTGCTGAAGTGATAAAGGCAAGAAATACACATGCAATTGCAGCATTTGCTTGATTAAAGAACTTATCAAATACATTAAAACCAATATCTGAGTCTATTGTGGAATTGTTGCCTTCAATCAAATACTCCGCTAACAAGAGAATATGTTTCATCTCATTTGTTGCTCCAAATCCGGCTGCAGCTCCTGTCCCTAGTAAGTACGAAATCACCTTCCAAAAATTAAAAACAATTGAAATTAGCACGAGCCTTATATTTTAAATTGAATGACATAAATGCTAATAGAATTTTAAACTTTCTTATAATATAAAAAAAATTATTCAATTTAAAAAACAAATACATCTAAATTGGTAGATTATACACAATGATATGACTTTTCGATTTTATGTGAAAAATAAATATCAAATTTATTTATTTTCAGATTATCTCAAATGTTTTCTTAGATAACAAATCTTTTAGTCACCCAAAGCAATTTCTAAAAATTAGAATGTGTAGAACTCAAAAAAAAAAATATGATTAGAAAAAATAACGTACAAAACGTATTTAAATATAATTTAATTTACAAATATAAATTAGTTAGAAAAAAAAAATGAAACGTTAAATTAAAAGACAACCGTTTTGTCCATTTGAAAAAACAACAAATGACTAAAATTCTGATAATTCAAATCTCATATGCCCTAATTAAAAGTTCGAACTCCATCTAATAAAACGGTCTACAAATCTCAAATAGCAATTGTCCAAACAAAAATGAGAGGAACAAAAATAAGAACAAAACATACCTTATCTGCATAGAAGTTGAATTGATAAATACACACCCCATACAATTTGATTCCAGTTTTGAAATTGTAAATAGTGAAGACAATTTGTAGTAATGCAAACAGCATCCCAATCACAATTGTAGCAAGCACATATCTGCCACATTTCACAATTAATATATACAATATTTAAAGAAAAAAAAAATATAGTAACAATATCATTTTCTTGTCCACTCACCTATAAGCATAAACATCGTCAAAACTGTATTCTAATTCGTAATCAAAGACATCATTTGGGACATAGAGTGTATCACTTACAAGTACACCCAATGCAACTAATAAGAAAATGAACTTAAGGGCTCGCAATGCAAGAACTGTTACCACATTGGAAGGTAGTTGTGCCATCTTTCTATAATAATTTGATTTTGTATGTTGTGTTCACTTGTTAACAATTTCTGAGGATTTATAATATAAATGGTCCTAATTATATTAGTATTTGACAACTAATATTATTATTATTAATAATAATAATATTACGTGCATTACGAAGTACCATAAGAGTTGCCGGTTAGTCTTTTGTCCATAATTTGGCTCATAGGCTTTAGACTGCTGGCTTAAATGAAAACTGACACATTTGACGGTTATTTTAAAAGGATATAAAATATATTTGAGTTAGAAATAGTTTTAGTTTTGTTTAGATTGTAAAAAATTAAATATAAAAAAAGGAAGTAAAGGATAGTGTTGTGACGTCTATAAATAAGAAGGTAAGAAATGTGGGACGAAATTTTCAACTTATTTTGTGATAAATATTAGATTTTACCCCCAAAAAAAAGTTTATGGTGGTAAATATTTTTACAAAATGTTTAGATAATAATTTTTCAATCCCTACACATTTATGAAATTGATTACCTGAAAATTCTATAAAAATATTTCAACAAATTATTCACAAGATCTTAGTGGTTGAAAATTCATTGCTATATATTTAGCAAGATTTACTTTTTTTTTCAAAATCCGATATAAAGTTTAGATAATTTGATTATTTTTATATAAAATTTTGATGATTTTTGATATTTTTTAAATATGACATATACTTAAGAAATATTTCCATTTTTGTCAAAATTTGATATAAAGTCTGGACAATTTCTTTTTGTTGAAATCTGATATATAGATTCCACCATTTTTGTTTTTATCAAATTGTGATATATAGTTTTGAGGATTTTCAGTTTTGTCTAATATAACTTTGGACAATTTTTTTCAGCAAAAATCTAATATATGATTTTAACCATTTTTTTTTGTCAAAATCTGTTACATACTTTCAAAATTTTTGTTATTTTAAATATAATATTGAGTTTCGAAATTGTTGATGTTTTCGTCGAAAATTTTGACAATATTTCTGTTTTCGTCGAAATTAATATTTAGTTTCAAAGATTTTTTGTTGATTTTTTTTGTGTGAAATGTGATAATTTTGGACGATTTTTGTATTTGTCGAAATATTAAATAATTATTTTCTAAGTTTAAAATTTTATTAACATGTATATTTTATAAAAAGAAAAACAATTATGTATATAACATATTTAATATCTTACCTAATTTTATTTTATTAAATTTAAAATTATTATATAACTTTAATAATTAAAAAATTATAAATTTTTTATATAATTTTAAATACAATTTACTTTTAAAAATAATATTTTTAATTATAATTTTAAAAATCATTATAGGTAAAATACTTTAATAACATATTATTGGATTTTTTAAAATGTTATATATATATATATATTTCTCAATTATCTATATGAGAGAGACGTGAAAGCTTGTGTTTCTCAAACTATTATCTATCTTCTTCTTAAGCTGTAACAGTCATATAATGGACATATTTAATTGAGAAATATTTATACAACAGATTGCGCAATAAACTGTTTGAGACATCTTCAAACTTACATAGGCGATACAAAGTGAGATTGTGGTATAACTAAAATAAATGTAAGTTACATATTTCAAATTTTGATTGTTTTATAATTCTTTATTGCTGTAATTTATTTTATTTTTTGTAGGCAAGAGGATTGTTTGATGCTTTCCGAGTAAAATTATGTGCGTTCATTATTAGGTCAAATTTCAACAATAAGTTGAAATATATTTATGACAAATATATACACATTATAAAAGAAGATTATCTTGAAACGTATAACAAGTTGTATGCTAATAAGTAGTACATTGTAAATTATTAAGGTTTTAATTATGTAATTTTTGGTATTTTCTAGTCTTCAATTCTTTTAGATTTTCTAGTCTTCATGATAATGTGACATAACAATATCGGGACACAAAAATGATAAGGTGTTACCGAAATCACCATTTTAAGAAGAAGAAAAAGTGTCCCGAAATCACCATTTCAATTTCCGAAACCATTATTTCATGACGAGAAAACATCATTTCGGGACCTAAAACCACCATTTCAGAACCCGAAACCACCATTTCGGGACGAGAAACCACCATTTCAGTACGAGAAATAATCATATGAGGACGAAAAAACACCATTTCAGGACAAGTTATAATCAAACACTTAGTGTAAATATCAAAATTCTCATCAAAAACTCAATGTCACAAAATGTTAAAAAAACTCATAGTTACAACATGATCATATAATTACCATCTTAGTTGAATGTTATTATATGGCATTTAGATTATGGCATTTAGAGGTCGGTCATCCATACATTCCAACCAAGTTCTAAACAACCAAGTGAAAGAATGTGAATCTTCACTTGACAATAAGCCACATCCAAGTAAAATAGATTGACCATGATGATTAACCCCGACAAACGAAGCAAAAGGCATGTCATAAAATTTTTTCAAATAGGTTGTATCAAAATAGATAACATCGTGAAAATCGTCAAAGGCGGCCTTGCACCTACTATCTTCCCAAAACACGTTTTTAATTTGGGATTCCTCGTCCAAATAATTAATGTAGAAGAAGTTTGAGTCCCTGGTTTGTATTCTTACAAAATAATTAGTGAGTACTTCAGCATCCCCACTTCCTAACCTCAACTTTTGTGTTTCTGTAACGTAATTTCTACATATTCTCTCATCGAAAGACATATTTGTATACCCTCCAGCTTCCACTACAAGGGATTGAAATGTTTTGGCCATAGTTATTCTAGCTTCATCGTTTGTATTCAATCTCATCTTTACGTTTTCGTTTATTACTTTGTAGGATCTAACATGGCGTATTCTCTTAGGGCTTAATGTATGGTTGTGCTCAAGACAAATACTTGTTATCGCATATCCCATTCATTCCGAACAACAACATTAATCTTTATTTTACAATTTGTCTTTGTTATTGGTCTAAACTGATAAAATTTATTTTTATCCTTCGATTCTTTCATACAACTCTTGGCACAACCAATGCTGAAGTATTTCCTCTTACTGCCTCAATTTTTCTTCATAACTTGGTAATGTTAAATCCAGTTAAGTGGGCATATGGTGTGTAGAATTCAAAAAATTATTCTTTGGAGGAAAATGTCATTCCAACATTGGAAATTTCACTAACAAAAAAGTGTAACTTTAAGAAACACGTCCCGAAACCATCATTTCGGGCCCGAAACTATCATTTCGGGACCTGAAACTACCATTTCGTGACAAGAAACCACAATTTCGGGTCCTAAAACCACCATTTCAAGACCAGACATCACCCGAAATCAATATTATACTAACTATGGGCTCTCGAAATGATGGTTTCTCGTCCCAAAATAATAGGTTCGGGACATTTTAGGACATTTATTTCCTCCGAAATTCCATTTTCTAGTCCCGAAATGATGGTTTCGGGTCCTGGAATATTGGTTTCAGGACATTTTGGGACATTTCCCCCCGAAATTCCATTTTTTGGACGTGGAAATGTCCCAAAATCTTATCGAAAATGTACATTTTCTATACCGACAATCGGGTACCTTTTAAGTTCAATAGGGGATTTGTTCTGGTTTAGTGCTTCATCTACTGCGTTGTTCAGGTTCGGTACTTCAGTGCTGGTTTCCTGAACGGTAAACAGTTCGCTATCATACAAAAAAGAACTGAACAATATTGTTAAATAACTAGATCTGTAAAAATGATACCATGGGTTAGGGTTTGATAGGGAGAAGATTTTCGCCGGAAAAGTTTTAGAGAGAGAAATAAATGAAGAGTTTGGGGTTTTATTTTGGATTTATACCGAATTTATTTCTCTCTTATCCACGTAGAAGGCCACATATGATTCGTAATCTTGATTTTGCTGATCATTCGTTGAGTTTATCATTTCTCTTTCCAATAATACCCACATTTTCATTTATTTATCTAAAATATCAACTTTGGCTCTAAATCTATTAATAATCACAATAATTACTTTTTTTTCTCTAAACTTATTAAACTTATTAATTATCCATATCTCTATAAACTCATTAATTACTTTATTTCTTAAATATAAAATATATATTATTAAAATTAATAATACTTAATTAAATAATTTATTAAGAATTAAGATAAACTCGTATTTTCTAAATTTCAAAAAATTGTGGCATGATTCAATATACTATTTCCAGTGTAGGTAAAATGTCAAACAACCTTCCACACTATGTGAACATTAAAAATTATAAGGACTCTATTTTTCACCTAAACAAAGATCTCTATATAAACTAGGACTATTCTCGTGCGATGGACACGGATAAAAATATTGTTAGGATCGGGTACAACGATAGACTAGGGTCTAACTACGTTGAATGCTTACACACACTTCGTTTGATAGTAACTCTGTTAGAAGTTAATATCCGTTTATATTCTACGCAAGCCTTTACAAACTCTTGAAAAAAGTTCAAGTGTGAAATAGTTTGTTTAGACTTGAAGCAATATGTGAATGAGATTGCAAGAAAGAAATACACGGGACAAGAGATTTTATGGATGTTTAGAGTAAAAACTCCTTCGTCACCCATTTTTCTCAATCTTGAGAAGGATATTCACTAGAATATTTGGTTTAAATACAACGCTTGTACAAACTCAGTCGAACAACCATGACTTAGTTACTGCCTGTTTTCGAACTCCTAGCACACTCACTTTGTTGAACAGAAACAAATTCTATCAACTTACAATGCTGACCAACTCACACAGAATACGCAGTATGTAATACAATCTTAACACTAGTAACCTTGAATGCTTTTAGGACTTTGAGAGCTTGAGAGAGTTATGAATAATAATGTAAAGGTAATTGTTCGTTTAGAGAGACGTGAAAGCTTGTGTTTCTCAAACTGTTATCTATCTTCTTCTTAAATAGTCAAGTTGTAACAGTCATATAATGGACATATTTGCTTCATAGGATTTCATTCCTTATTTGATTGGGTGGGTTCCAGCAGAGTACATCGGAGAGGATCCTCTTTGATCTTTTTTATACTTGGATGATAGTAGGCCAAAATATTCATTAATGGGATTGCAATATACGAGGAATGTATAGCTTTATAAGGTTTAACTTGTCTTGGTTCATAGCAGTCTTGCATGAATTTGATTCTACTGCGGTGTCAGACTACTCACAACGAAAAATTATTCGGGAAATAAGATTGATTAGGTACAAGAAAGTGTTTATCCATAATGTTGAACTTGGAAGCGCCTTATTTCACCGAAGTAGTAAATTACCGGGTACGCTTAATATAAAGTTGGATTGATGAATTACCAGAAACGTTTGTCAATTGGAATAAATTATCGGGAGCGCCTTTTTGATATAATATCGATTTTGATATAAAATCGAAAGGCTTGATAGTGAGATGAAACCAGAAGAGTTTATCCAGAAACTTATCTAGATAAACTACCGGATTCTTCCAATATAAAACCGAGGTATAAAATACCAGATGCGCTTCATAAAGTAGCTACTTGATACAAAACCGGATTTGTCTTCATATAAAACCGATTTCACAAACTACTGGATATGTGTTTGTAAAATACCAAAAATGCAAACTACTTGATATGTGTTTGTACAAAACCGACTTCAAAAACTACCAGAGGCGTGTTTATAAAATACCGGAAATGTAAACTACCGGATACGTGTTTGCACAAAACCGACTTCACAAACTACCGGAGGCATGTTTGTAAAATACCGGGCGCACTTCATTTCAAAATCAAAGTCATATATATAATCGGATGCTTGTTATCATAAAATCGATCCTGTATAAAATATTGGATGCTTGCAAACTACTAGATACGTGTTTATTTACATAAAACCGAGGTATAAAACTGGAAGCGCTTTTCACATAATATCGAAGTCTAAAATACCGATTTTGGAGATAAAACCGGAAGCGCCTCTTTTATAAAACCGAAGTTTGATCAAATGCTAGATTTGATTAACTACTGGGCGACTTTCTTTCGTGTTTTCATCGATCTACACAAGATTAATTAAACATAATTCAGTTCTAATTTATAATAAAAATTAATTAACTATTTAACCTAAAAATATAAACAAAATAAATTCAATAAAAAATTATAATAATTTTAAAATATGTATTCAAAGTTTTTTTAATAAATAATTAATAATATATTAGAATAAAAAATATAACACTCTCATTCCACATTTTTTCTTTTCGGTAAAATATTTTATCTTCTCTCATATCTCATCACATAATTATTTCTTAATGGATCATTCATCTCGTGACTTTACACTTTCACTTTGGTCAAATAATTTTTTTAAAATATATCAATCTCTTTTTTACCCTCACTTTAGCCCACCAATTTTCAATCGACCTCTCATCTCCTACCATAAAACACTTCGATTAACCAACCATCTCATTCCACATGTATCTACCAACTCAAATCGGACTTCTCATCCCGTGACTTTAACTTTCACTTTAGTCAAACAACTAATCTTCTCGCATATTTTAACCACCAATATCAATTTTTTCCAATCGACCTCTAATATCTTTAGCTTACTTTTACTTTGACTAATCAAAAATCATCTCATTCCACATTTATCTACCAATCACAATCGACCTCTCATCTTTTGAAACCTTACTTTCACTTTATCAAACAACCCATCTTCTCACATATTTTAAAATATACAGTGAGTCATTCTTTTAATCACTTCGGCTAATCATACATTTCATTCAACATTTATCCACCTCAATCGACTTCTCATCTCCTTACCTAATTAACCATCTCATTCCATATTTATCCATTAATTCACAATAAATCTCTCATCTTGAGACCTTACTTTCACTTCTTCAAATAACCCATCTCCTAACATTTTTTAACCATCAAAATCTCATTTCACATTTATCCACCCCAATAATCTTCCTCTCATTTGTGACTATACACTTTCACGTCGGATAAATCAACCATCTCCAACATTACCAATCTCTTTTACTCTAACTTTAGTCACAAATTCCCAACTAACCTCTTATCTTGTGACACATCTTCTCACATATTTTACAATATACAACCTGACTTTTCTTTTATCTTCACTTTGGCTAACAAATAATATCATTACATTCTTATCCATACCTAATCAACCTCTCATATCGTGACCTTCACACTTTTATTTCAGTCAAATCAACTATCTCCAACATTACCAATCTCTTTTACCCTCACTTTGACTCATCAATCCCCAATCAACCTCTTATCAAGTGACCTTACACACTTTTAGTTCAATCAAATCAAATCCAGCATTAACAATCTCTTTTAACCTTTTTTTGATTCATCAATCCCCAATCAACCTCTCATCGTGTGACCTTACTTATTTCGATTAACCAACTATCTTATTCCATATTTTTATCCCACCAATCTCAATTTCTCATAGTGACCTTAAACTTTCACTTTGGTACATTACCAATCTCTTTTACCCTCAATTTGGCTTACATGTCTCCAATAAACCTCTATTTGTGTGGCATATTAACTTTGACTAACCAACTATCTCATTGTATTCAACATATTTATCCACCAATCTCAATCGACCTCTAATGTCATGACTTTAAACATTCACTTTGGTACATTATCAATCTCTTTTACCCTCACTTTGGCCCACCAATCCCTAATCAACTTCTTATTATGTGACATACTCACTTAGACTAACTAACCATCTCAATCGACCACTAATTTCAAGACTTACATTTTACTTCGGTCAAACAACCCACTCCTCACATATTTTACAATAAACAACCTGACTTACTTATCCTCACTTCGACAAACCAATAATCTCATTCCATATTTTTATTCCATGAGATGGAAAGAAAATATAATTAATTTTAAAAAATTATTATAACAATATAATTAAATATAATAATTCTTATTACATTGTCTACAATATTCACCGGTTGTCTTATATCGGTAACAATGTAATCCTCTTGTTTAGAAATGCCATAATTCTTGACTTAAGTAAATACTTCTTTGTAAATGGCACCGTAGCCATCAAAATTGTCAAATAAATTATATGGAGTATCATGTTTCAAAAAATTGTATAACTCCTACGGAGATAAAGGACAACATGTTTATTTGCAAAGAAGTTTCAATATCATGTTTCAAAAAATTGTATAACTCCTACAGAGATAAAAGGACAACATGTTTGTTTACAAAGAAAGTGTTGAAACATAATTTGATAACAGCCACCACACCGATAACCCAACAATAATATGGAAAAGATATACAAAAATTATATTATAATATATTTATGTAAATTGTTATTATTAAATTAATAAATACTTACTAGCTCTTTTTTTTATTACGAACAAAAGTAACCAATTTTTCACCGTATTCTCTTCTTGTATCTAAAATTACACTTTTAAAAGTAAATGTCATAAGCAAATATAAATTATTAAAAAAATGTTTAGTAAACTTATTATCAATGAAATTAAATAACTAATTTTAATACAAAATTATATTATATTTTTTAAATATTATATCATACCTCATCAACCATAAACATAATATACCTTCCTTTAACACGCTCTATAAGAAAAAAAAAAAGTTGACACATTTAGTACAATAATATTATATAATAAAAAATAAAAACAGATAATTTAATAATAATAATTTTTATACACTATTATTCTCATTCTTTCTATTTTTGTTTATTTTAGACTAACTAAAATCAATATTCATGTGAATAAGTGTCAACTTGCTATTGACTATAAGAAAAGTAATATTTTAATATATATATATATATATATATATATATATATATATATATATATATATATATATATATATATATATATATATATATATATATATATATATTCTTAACATACAATTGAGAAGAAAATAATTAAATGTGATTTTTTATAAGTCTTATATCTCTGTTTGACCTTGTGTTGAGGATGTGACAAATAATTTTTATTATTCATATTATTAAAATATTATGTTAGAAGTTTAATTATACTGTGAAAGTTGGTGAAGAAAAGTGAAAAAAATCAAGTGTAGGTTCACTAGTTGGGAAAGTAATGTTCAAAATGATAATAATTAGACAGATGATATTCATGTTTTTTCGTCTTTATCTATTACTAACCAAAATAAAATGGATTAATTGTTAAATAACTTACAAATGAATGTTTTTTTTATAATAACGATGATTGAGTAACAGCTAAAAAATAAAATATAATAAAAAATGATAATCATGGAACAACTAAAGAAAAAATATGCACACACGTTAATCTTTTTCCGTTTATTGAGAAGAAGAAGATGGTATTCTTTTTTCGAAGAGAAGAAGAATAATAATATAAGAAGAAACTTAGGCATGAAAGGTAGCTATATCTAGGGTTTCGGATAGTCTTTGGTATGTGATGAGCATTTTGTAATTTGTTAGGCTTTATATTACTATTTTTTTGATTGATTACATTTTGTATTTCAAACTCATTTGCATTCATATAATTAATGTCATCTATATATAATTAATTAAATTTGATGTTTTTTTTTATAATTTGAACTGAAATCTAAATCATTTAGCAACTAACTAGCTACTTTCAAACATTAAACTATATAAATATATTTAATTATAACGTTATGATATATTAAATATAATTCACTTTTATTAGAACAAAATTCAATTTTATTAAATGTTTTGTTTTTTAATTTTACACAAACATTAATACATTATTAAATTAAGTAAGACATGTTGAATTGGAATAATTATTTTTTTAAAAAAAGAATCTGACTATACCGTTCTCTCATCATTCATTTTAATTCTTTTTTAAAACATGAAAGGCTGTTCTTTACCAAAAAAATAAATTTTTTTTTTAATTTTATTAACATTTAATTGGTCTTTATTCTAACAAATTAATTAAATTATAGTATTCAATTAACCAATATAAATTTGTGAGAAGGAGTTTAAGAAAAAAAAAAATATTATGATAATTTTATTTTATTTTATGCTATTTCCATGACAACCTATATATAATTAGGTCATAAGGACACTTTTATTTATTTTTTATTTTTTTATTAATTCATACCATATATTAACTTAGACTTGTAAAATAAGTAACATACTTAAAATTTTAAAAATATATAAAAAAAATATTATTTTTTATTTTCTAATAATGTTAATAAAAAAATTATTTTAAAATTAATTCTTAATTTCATTATAAAAGATGGTTTGTTATAATAAAAAGTTGTCAAAGTTAAAATTATTGTTTATAAGAAATCTTAATCTTGCATGTAATTGGTAAACATGTTTATTTTTTTAATAAATTTTATTTCAATCATAGTTAATAATATTTTTTTTTACTTAGATAAAACAATAATATAAATCATTACATAAAATATATTAATTAGGAAAGAAACATATAAATTAATAAAATAGGAAATTTATTCCTATAAAATCTATTTTAAAATTTGAAGTGAAAATTACATTTAGAATGTGACACATAAAATAATAAAATTATATTCTCTTTTAGTCCACACCCTCCTTCAGAGATCCTAAGTTCGAGCCTGTGAGGCGACAAATTATGCGTATATTTAAATGATTAAGTGTGTTTAAGTGTATATATTTAACTTTTTTGTCGCCAATTTTTTTTGATAATCATAAAATTCAAAGAGATTACACAGCTTATGCAAAGTAATTATTAAAAAATTATTTAAAATTTGTTTCAAATATTATTTTATTAATTAAAATTAAAATTTAATAAAAAGAAATAAAAATATTTTTGTAAATTAAATAATTAAAATAATAGTGGTGTAAAAAAAGTATATAAATAAATCAATCAATATACCCTCTATATCCAGACCTGATAATACAAAAAGGCAGCAGCACCATTACAATAAAAAAAATATAAAAGCAAAAAACTAATGGGCTTGAGCTAGCAATAAATTATTAATTACACCTATTTTAATTTATTTATTTTTTACAGATAATCACTTTTTTATATATAAATGTAACCTTTTAACTTTTAATTAATTGAAGAATTATATATTTAAAATCCCCATAATATATATAAAAGTAACCAATATTAATAATGTATGGGTAAGATTCACTAGTAAAAGAACGACCTTTATCTACAGAAATTATCGAAGATTTTCAAAAACTCTCGGAAATGATCCCGAGATGAACAAATCTTTAGTTATTAAAAATATATTCCGAAAGTCGTGTAAAATCTTCGGGTTTACAACTTTTTACCAAAAGTTTTACAATAAACTTTCGATTTTGTCCTTCTCAAAAAAACCGAAATAATTCTAACTGTTGGAAATTGGGTAATTACGAAGGTTATTCAATGAACCATCGGATCGGGTTTACATTTCTTGAAAATGTTAATTGCGAAGGTTTTTCAATAAGTCTTCGGTTTGACTCATCCCAAAAAAATGAAAAATAATTCTAAGTTTGGAATAATTAATTGCGAAGGTTTTCCAATAACCCTTTGGTTTTGACTCATCCCAAAACTTTTAAAAATAATTTTAAGTGTTGTGAAGGATTAATTCCGAAGGTTTTCTTATAAACCTTCGGTTTTGACTCAGGTTCAAAACCGAATGTTTTCATATAACTTTCGGTAATTACCTATTTAAATTTAAAAAACCCTACTTTTTCATTTCTTCTTTTCGTCATTTCTCTTTTCCCTCTCTCTCTCCGATTTCTCTTCCTCCCGCGCCGCCTCCACCATTTTCTTCCCTTCTTCTTTTCTTCTTTCTCTTTCCACCTGCGCCGACACCGTCAGCAGAACCACCTTCATCTCGCCTTCAATTCAAGGTTAGATTTTAGTTTATTTGGTTATATATGTTATAATGTAATATTTGGATTTGTTATTGGTTATTTAAAGTTTAGTTTTAGGTTATTTAGATTATATTTTGTTTGATATATGTTATATATTAGGTTAGATTTTGTTAAATATATGTATGATTCTGTTTGATATATGTTTGGATTAGGTTATAATTTGGTTATGTTAGATTATTTGTTTGGTAATTATATGGTTAAATTTAGATTTGTTATTGTTTAGTTTTATATTTATATTACATTTGGATTAAGGTTATTTCGTTTGATTTATATTTGATAAATATGATTATTTATGTTAATTTTGGTTTGATATATATTATATTTTGATTCATGTTAGATTAGGTTTATTAAGGTTATATATTTTGGTTAGATTCATAAATTCATTAA
Organism: Impatiens glandulifera; assembly: GCF_907164915.1. Taxonomy (NCBI): domain Eukaryota; kingdom Viridiplantae; phylum Streptophyta; class Magnoliopsida; order Ericales; family Balsaminaceae; genus Impatiens; species Impatiens glandulifera. The sequence goes on from NC_061868.1 coordinate 23,946,497, forward strand.
TGAAATGCATTCAGGATGAGTAGTTGGAAGCGTATTCGGAAAACAACACAGAAACTGTCCCGGCCATTCCAAAACATGATTGCACAATCAAGTTCTGACCGAGGGTCTGTCGCGGCGGACCCAATGACTACTACGAATGTTAAAATTGAGGAGGACAAGAGACAGATAACGTCGGTATTGGAGCAAAATCAATTGAGGGATGCGAAAATAGCTCAATTGCTTACTGAAACTAAAGCGGATAGGGAGCAAATGTCGCATAAATTGGAGAATCATGAATAAAAATTGAATTCTTTAGGAGGCAAAATCAACCACCCACTCCTCCCCCATCTACTAACTAGATTACAGTTTTTGAATAATTATTTGTAAACATTTTCGTTCGACTGATAACATTTTTATATAATTTTGTACATTTTGACCTTTGTTTAGACTTATGAATTACAATTATCTTTTGGCTTATTAATGTGGTTTATGAATGTATTGGTTTGCCTTTATTTGAGAAATTTATTGAACATTTTCAATTACACTGTTGTCAAAAAAATGGGAAAAAATAGGGTAATTGCGAAGGTTATTAAAAGAACCCTCGGTTTTAACATTCCAGAATTGGTAATTGCAAAAGTTTTTTGGAAAACTCTCGCTTTTTTACGAAGGGTAATTGTGAAAGTTTTCTAATAAACTTTCGCTTTTGACACTTCCTCAAAAAATCTGAAAAATTTCTAAGTATTGGTAAGGGGTAATTGCGAAAGTTTTTTAATAAACTTTTGCTTTTAACCATTCCTTAAAAAAATTTGAAAATTTTCTAAGTGTTGATAAGGGGTAATTGCGAAAGTTTTCTAACAAACTTTCGCTTTTAATCCTTCCTAAAAAAAATCTGAAAAATTTCTAAGTGTTGGTAAGGGGTAATTTTGAAATTTTCTAATAAACTTTCACTTTTGATCATTCCTCAAAAAAATCTTTAAAATTTATAAGTGTTGGTAAGGGGTAATTGCGATAGTTTTCTGATAAACTATCGCTTTTGACCCTTCCTCAAAAAAATCTGAAAAATTTATAAGTGTTGGTAAGGGTTACTTGCGAAAGTTTCTAATAAACTTTGGTTTTTGACCCTTTCACAAAAAAATCAAAAATATTCTAAGTGTTGGGAAGGGGTAATTGAGAAAGTTTTCTAATAAACTTTTATTTTTGACCCTTCCTCAATAAAATCTGAAAAATTTCTAAGTGTTGGGAAGGGGTAATTGCGAAAGTTTTCTAATAAACTTTTATTTTTGACCCTTCCTCAAAAAAATCTGAAAAATTTCTCAGTGTTGGGAAGGGGTAATTGCGAAAGTTTTCTAATGAATTTTCGCTTTTGACCCTTTCTCAAAAAAATCTAAAAAATTTATAAGTGTTGGGATGTGCGATTGCGAAAATTTTCTAATAAACTTTCGCTTTTGACCATTGCTCAAAAAAATCTGAAAAATTTCTAAGTGTTGGAAAGGGATAATTGCGAAAGTTTTCTAATAAATTTTCGCTTTTGACCCTTAAAAAAATCTAAAAAACTTCTAAGTGTTGGGAAGGGTAATTGTGAAAGTTTTCTAATAAACTTTCGCTTTTGACCCTTCCTCAAAAAAATCTAAACTATTTGTAAGTGTTGGGAAGGGGTAATTGCGGAAGTTTTATAATAAACTTTCGTTTTTGACCCTTCCTCAAAAAAATCTAAAAATTTTCTAAGTGTTTGGGAAGAGTCAAAAGTGAAAGTTTATTACAAGCTTTCGATTTTAACCCTTCCTTAAAAACCTCTGTTTAAGGTCAAGACCGAGAGATATTTGATATTTGTCAATCTGGAGTACGAAAGGGAAATTCATCTGTCCTTGTTGTAACAACGATACAATATCTCTTCGATCGGTTAATGGCTCCAAACAATGTTACAATGGTCACAAGCGCTTCTTTCCACCAAAGCACAAATACAGAAGGGATAAAGAGTCGTTTGTTGGTTGAACAGATTACAGAGAACCCTCTAAATTGTTAACGGGACAAGAAAGTTACGAGTAAGAACGAGACCTAAAAGACACAATTCTTACTACGGATCTGAGCAAGAAACCAAGATATATCATAAAACGCGGGGAGCCAATTGGAACAAACTTAGCATTTTCTTCTCTTTGCCTTATTGGAAATCACTATTATTGAGACATAATTTGGATGTGATGCATATTGAGAAAAATATTTGTGATAGCGTGTTGGGAACAATAATGAATGTGAAAGAGAAGATTAATGATGGTCATAAATCCCGTAAAGACTTACAACTTTTAGGCATAAAACAATGGTTACATCGTATAAATCATGAAGACGTGGTTCATTATCCAGAAGCGCGTTTCACTTTGACCTTCGATCATAAAAAATGTCTTTATAAATTCTTGACAGATCTCAAGTTTCGTGATGGGTTTTTGCTCAAATATCGACGATTGTGTAAATTTGGAAGAGAAAAAGATTACGGGATTAAAGAGTCATGATTGTCACATTTTATTGGAATACCTTATTCCTTTAACAACCCAAGGATTACTTCTAGATAATGTGTATGATACGTTAGTAAATGTGTCTCGGTTCTTTCTGTTGTTGTGCTTCAAAGACTTGAATGCAGCGGACCTCGGTTAATTGTATATGGATATTATATTGACACTTTGCAAATTTGAAATGATTTTTCCACCGTCAATCTTTGACATCATGATGCATCTCTCGGTTCACTTGTCCTTTGAGGCTTTGTTTGGGGGATCTGTCCAGTATCAATGGATGTATCCGTTTGAACATTACATGGGTACAATGAAAATATATTTGCGGAATAAAAATCATCTCGAAGCCTCAATAAGCGAGAGTTATCTTGTAAATGAGAGTATTAGTTTATGTGCCAGGTATATGGAGGAAGAAGACCAAGAAAATGCACAAATTGAAATCTCAAGCATTTCAATATTTTTATCGTTGGAAGACCTATAAAACAAAAAAAATATACAACTTGGATTATAGCGATCGAGAGACAACTCATTCATACATTTTGAAAAATTACTCGGAAGCAGAACCTTTCTACATGTAAGATTCAATATTTTGATGTTATAAAACGTCTTATTAATTAGCATTAAAGAGTATGTGATTAAATATTCGATCTATTTACAGTGATTATATGTAGTATTGCAATAACAATGAGTCCCGTGGAGAAACTTAGGCCACTTATTTCCAGCATATAGTGAGTGGATTCAAAACCACATCTAATAACTTTAAATTCATTTTAACGACTAAATTTCGGAAATGTATATATATAGGTCGCTCAATTAACAGAAAATAACGACATATCAAGAGACCTCAAGATCTTAGACGAATGTCCAAGTATATACTCATGTATGTATGTTTGGTGTAAACTAAAATGATACCAATTCTGTAAAAAAAAACGAATGTTTGACCACTCAAAATAGTGGGGTGGTTTTTGAAGGGTACAACGGGTCAGATACTATGTCATACTACTGAGTTTTAACGAATATAATTGAAGTACAATACTTTTCTCACAAACGAGTTTTCTTATTCAAGTGTAAGTGGTTTGATACACACTCGGGAAAACTATAAGTGAAAGTGGATAAATATGTTTTCGTAAGTATATATGTAAACCGAATTTTAAAAACTCAAACACAGGACCCATATATATTGGCGAGTCAAGCAAAACAAGTATTCTACACTCCTGATATGTCAAAACAACCCGGTTAGAAGATTGTGACAAAAATAAATCCACGGTTTACGAATATATAGTTCAGATTAGGTAGATTTATGTTTTTTCTTTATATTCATTCTTATTACTACTTTATTTCAATTATTCCCCCATTTATTAATGGTATGCATTAAGAATGTCTGAAGGTCGTAAAGAAACTTGGAAGAGTATGAGGAAAATACCCAACAAACTTTCTAGGCCATATGATAACCTACTTGCATAGGCAGATCTCCTAAGGATCCGAGTAGAGTCTTTTAGAGACTTGCACAAGCAGATCTCCTAAGGATCCGAGAAGAGTCTTCTAGAGACGCACCAATAGTCGTGGACCTGTTAGCTACTACTCCACCATCACATGATAAATATTACGAGAAAATTGATGTTGAGGTTGAAGAGTTTGTTGAGAGTATGTTTGCCTCAATGGGGTATGACGAGGAGACTCACGAGGAGGATGACGAGGAGGAGCACGGTTCCACTCCCGACCCATCATCGACATGTAACTTGTTTAAACTTAGTTATTGTTCGTATTTATTTACATCTAATTATGAATTTGATAATTTTGAAGAATCTTCCTCCCGCAAGATACGGGGAAGAACAAGAATATCGCGCTATTTAGGAGGACACAAGGAACAAAGATTGCTCTGACTTTTAGAGAGGTAGATGGGAGGCCCAACGGTATCGGCGATGGAAGAATAATGTGGTCTAAACATTTAGGGTCGGTTGTGCAGGACCCCTCAGTTGTCTCACACCGTCTACTAAAGTGGAAGACATTAAGTGCTGACCAATTGGATTCACTTTGGTTTTCTATGACGATAATCATTACTTAATTATACATTAATCATTCAATACTTTTTTATAACATTTGATTGATTTATTTTTCAAGATCCGTTCGAGAGTACTAATGGTTCTATTGATGAATATCGAAGGTCCGGATTGGAACACGCCAAACGAATATGGGATAGATGGCGCTCGGATTTGAACCGAGATTATATCCGCATTCATCAAGGAGACGAGGCGGCGGTACTGGACAATCCTCCACGAGACTACGATCGAGATGATTGGGAATTCGTGTGTAAAATCCATTACTTCACGGAAAATTTTAAGATACAGTTTCATAATTCAAATAAAATCTGATATCAATTATTCTAACTTTATTTTTTATTTAAAATACAGAAAAACAGTGATACCAATGTTGTTAACAGAAATAAGCTGAAATTCCCACATCATACTGGAAGTAGACCGTTTGCTCATGTGAAAGAAGAGTTGATATATACATTATTTTTAATAACTTAATATATAAAGAATGATATTAATTTTATAAATCATTTATTTCAACATACGACTTAAATGGGACGGACCCCCTCCATGGTTGAAGTATTCAATAGGACCGGTACCCCAAAACCAACGAAAGAAAACTCAACCCCCATCCATAATGAACGAGCGCAAGAGAAAATTGTAAGTTAATTGAATTTAAATAAATTACATAAAGCTAGCTCATTATTATATAAATTAAAAATTTATGTCAAATGTTCAGGCGGAGATGGAGGAGGTAAGAAGCAATGAACTTGATATATCTGACTTCGAATTGAAATAGAAAGTGTTCGAACGACAAAAGCATGGGGGAGTGATCAGACCCACACACTTTTGAGAGGATTATCGAAGTGGCAATAATTCACAACGATCCACTAATCGGTTGTTTGAGGAGAATCAAAGATTGGCGATGAAAGTGGAAGATCGTAAAGAAGGATGAAGAAACAACTCGAACGATTCATGAACTGCAAGCGTAAAATCAAGAAATGTGGACAAGAATGGAGGAATTTGAAATGTTTATGAGGCAATATCGACCAACTCCTCCTCCCCCCACCAGCTAATTCTAGTACGTTTTGATTGGTTATTTTGACTGATAACAGGTTTATGAAGGATTGTGTACGTTTAAATTCAAATGATAACAGATTGTTTGGATGATTGATTTGGTTTAAAATTTTGATTGATAATGGTCATTATGTTTATGAATGTTATTTGTATATATATTGGTTTGGTTGAACAAGTTTTTGGTTGCGCACAAAACTATCGGCCTATTTTGTACATTTTATAGGGAAAAACCGAGAGTTATATAGAAAACTTTCGTTTTTTCTTCAAAGGGAATAATCGAAAGTTTTTCATACATCTCTCGGATTTATTTGAAAAGAAAAAACAAAGAGTTATATGGAAAGCTTTTAGTTTTTCTTCAAAGGGAAAAACCGAAAGATTTTCAAAAACCTCTCGGGTTTATTTGAAAAGGCAAAACCGAAAGTTATATGGAAAATATTTGGTTTTTCTTCAAAGGGAAAAACCCAAAGTTTTTCATATACCTCTTGGGTTTATTTGAAAAAGAAAAACCGAAAGTTATATGGAAAGTTTTCGGTTTTTTTTTCAAAGGGAAAACCGAAAGTTTTTTATATACCTCTCGGGTTTATTTGAAAAGGAAAAACCAAAAGTTATATGGAAAGCTTTCGGTTTTCTTCAAAGGGAAAAACTGAGAGTTATATGGAAAACTTTTGGTTTTTCCATTTAGGGAAACCGAAAGATTTCCAATTAACTCTCACTTTTTCTCTCGAGTATCTAAACTGAAAACTCTACGATATCTCTCGATAAACACCCAATTATATTTACCGAAAATCTCAATACCGAAGAATGGTAAGAGTCACTCAAACTTTCGGTATTAGGTCTATACCGAGAGATATAGGGTCATTACCGAGAGTTTTTACTCACGATTTTGACCCCTTTCCACCAGTGATATAATTCTAAGATTAAATTAATTTACTAATCTTGAAAATTGATAATATTTATGAAAAATATATAATTACATTTTTATATATATGTACTTTTATTTATATTTTCCTCGGAATCTTTTATTTTGTATTTACCTTCTCACATTATTAACTTCTTACTTATTTATTAATTTATTATTATCTTTATTCTCCACTCTCATTCTCATGCACACTCTCACTTATTCATTTTTCTATTCATTATATATATATATATATATATATATAAATGATTAAGGGGGAAATTGGAATAGGGACGTGGCACATTCGTTGAAAAATTAACAAATTTTCTCTTTCTTATTTCTCTCATATTTTTTATTCTTTTTTCAACCAGTGATAGTGATGTGATGACACATTATTTTCTTCCTCATTCCCTCTTAAAAATTCTCTAGCCTTATCACTTCTCGATATCATATTCTCTACCTCTATCACTCCTCGGGTAATAATAGTGGGAGCGAAAAATTTGTAACCAATATGCAACGAAATGATATGAAAGTCTAATTAAGCACGATTACTCAACATTTCTAATATTTATTTATCTCTCTTATTCATTAATAAATTATCTCTCATATTTTATTAATCATTTATTTTTTTATCTCTTTAATTTTTATTAATAATTTATTTATATGGCTAATTTGTAAATATATATTTATATATTTTATTATTCAACTTATTTATTTATAAAATATTTAGAATAATAAATCAAATAAAAAATAACAAAAAAATATATTTTTAAATATATATTATATTTGATAATTATATAATTCAGATAATAAAAATTTAATATAATTAATTTTTTTTAAATGAAGTCTTTCTCCCGTATATATATATATATATATATATATATATATATATATATATATATATATATATAGATATATAGATAGATATATATATATATATATATATATATATATATATATATATCTATATATATATATATATATATATATATATATATATATATATATATATATATATATATTTATTTGTTTTAAAATGAGTTAAGAGAAAATAAATAAATTAAATATATAAATATATAATTTTTAAAATTATATATATTTTTACTAAAACTCTTTATTTGTTGTTTTTTCTTTTTTCTCTCTTTATTTATTTTATATTTGTTTTTCTTTTAAAATGTATTATAAACTCAATCATTTATAATGTTATACATTCATTCCTCTAAGTTAATTTTTTTTTTATTTACCATTGAATATTAATATATCATAGTTTGAATTATATTTATTTTGAATATTAATATGATTTTATTTAAGTTATTTATAAATTGTTATTTTCTCAATTATAACTTATTTAAAAAATTAATAAATAAATAAATAAATTATTAACACAAATATATATATATATATATATATATATATATATATATATATATATATATATATATATATATATTGATATAGGACAGAAATAATTGATTAAAAAATTAAGAATTTTTATATTAAATTTTTTATTCTCTTAAATACACATTTATCAAATATAATATATATTTGTAAATATATATTTTTTTATTTGATTTATTATTGTCTCTATTATTATTCTAAATTTTATAAATAAATAAGTTAAATAATAAAATATATAAATATATAATTACAAATTAATAATATAAATAAATTATTAATTAAGATTTAAGAGATAAAAAATAAATGATTAGTTAAGAGAAATAAGAAATTATTAATGAACAAGAGAAGAGAAGAGAGATAAAATTTATTTGTATTGATTAAACAAAAATTATTTTTATCTGGAAAAGGCCATATATTCTTAAACTTTAATTTAGTTACCTATTTTTGTTTTTAATATTAATGTCTCTAAAATACTTATTTTAAAACTTTTTTAATACTATGTTAGAATTTTAAATTCCATATATTTATTTCTAAATACTGAAAATTTGTTCTCAATCGGAATTAGTATTCTCATGAATCAACTTTAGTATTTTGATGTCAAAACATAGATGTTGACTTGAATTTAAGGATGACAATTTAAAATCGCTCAGTAGTTCAAATCAAATTGATTTTGTAGTTTTTTTCCGCTTTAATCGGGGATCGAGCAGAAGGAAAATTTGAAATAAGTAAATTTACATGCCCTGTATTGATTCTCGAACCAAACAAAAAAAAATAAAATTACTTTATTTATTGACATTTGTTTAAAATAATTAATATATATACTTATTTAATGCTATTATTATTTTTTATTTTATTAATAAAAAAAACTTTTTATCTTTTCTTATTTAATCCAATTATTACAAGTTTATATTATTTTTGAAATTTCATTTTGATTATTATGATTGATAATGTTTATTTGTTTAGTATTTAATATTTTAAAAGGATTGATATTGAATGTTATCTCTATTTAGTATTTTTTATGTTGATAATTTATAACTGCAACTATATGAATTATTTTTTTTATATTTTAAGTTTTTTTTTTTTTTTTTTTTTGTCAATTTTGGTATACTGCTGGAAATTCTGTCTCAGATCAGGACGAGAATAGTTTATATTTAAAATTTTGTCGAAGATCGGAACAAGGATGGTAATACGATTCTTCGAACTGAACCGCCCCATTACAATCCCTATTTAAATTTCTTTTGTACGAAACTTATAAGTAACGACATAAACATTATCAACCCATGTCCTTATGTCATGTATTCAAAAAGCAACCAAATACTACATTCATAAATAAGTTTATGCAAATATATAATTGCAATCTTCCAGGATCCCTTTCGGGTTCAATTGGAAACCTCTCCCAACTTATTAATTTTTCATTTAGTTCCAACAATTTAATTGGTCTCGTCCTTCGTTCTATTTCAAATCTTAATTAGGCAGCTTTATTATCCCTCGACAATAAATAATCTCTTTCCATAATTCAAATATGACAAAACTTTATTATCTCGATCTTTCTTTCAATAACTTTGATGGAACATTTTACCTAGAAACCGTTTCAAATCTAGGCCATGTTCATTTGGGATATAATAATAACTTTGGTTATTGTGATCACGTTTTTAGTTGCTCGGTGTCTATTGTCAAACGTGCACACAATCGGCACAATCGGCAAAATCGGCACAATCGACACAATCGACACGAACGACACGGTAGCGACTCTAATTTCTAGGTCGGTCATTCATCTACAAATCTTGGTTGGAAGGTTAGGGTTTCTGGTTTACCCTGTTCTGTATAGCTAGGGTTTCTGGTATACCATATTATGTTCTTCATTAAAATGGGAAGAAAGAAAAACAATAAGTATAAGGAAGTCAAATAATTTGTGATGGAAGGTTTAAGGGAGGTAGCTGAAAAGAAAATTGATATGATTACTGAATAAATAATCCAAGAAAAATAGGAATGCAACAAAGATAAGGAACCAATTGCTGTCAAAAATCCTGAAGAAAATGCTGCAGGAAAACAGGGAAAGAAAGAAGTAATTTGGAATGTTGGTTATAATGAAAGAGCCAACCTGTTTGGTCTTAAAAACCAGATTACCAAACTCCTAATGCATGCTAAGAAGGGTGAAATTACAATCAGTAAAGAGAAAGATTATCAAATATCAGTTCAACTCAATATTCATTATTTTCAGGACTGGTATTTACTGAAGAAAACAAAATATGAGGAAATAGTTAAATGGTCAGTTGATGCAATGAAGGAGTTGATGAAGACTCCCAAAACTAAGACGTACACTATCAGGAGTAATTCAACATGGAAAGTCAACGAGGTATGGAAGAATAAAGGTTAAAAAAAATCTGAAGGTCATGCCTACAAAGGAAAAATCTACTTGAGAGATATCCAAACAAAGGTAGAGGTACTCAACTCTCCTTTTGAATTCAAACTGCCTTCTAAAATAGAGGAGAAATGTATTGAAGATTGGAAGTTTGTAGTGGTTGGAAACTTCATTGGAAAAAACAGAGTACCATTCTCATCTACCAAAGAGGCTTTAATTAAACAATGGGGAGAAAAAGGGCTTAAAAATGATTTTGCAAATATACATGATCTCTACTTCCTACAATTCAAAAAGGGCTCAAATATGAAAGAAATCTTGGAGAACGGGCATACTTACATAAGGTCAAAAGGTATGAAGTTGGAAAAGTGGTCATAAGAGATGAATCTACAGAGCAAACTAAAAGAAACAACCCCAATTTGGTTCAAGCTTTGGAACATTCCAGCCCACATATACAATGCTGAAGCAATTAGTCATTTTGTAAGTACAATTGGGAAACCATTATATATGGACCCAATAATTGAAGGAGAAGAGCACTTGTCATTTGCTAGAATTAGCATTGAAGTGCATTCTAGGAGTGTCCTACCAATGAAAATGGCAGTTGTTTATAGAAAAGGAAAACACAATGTCATGGAGATCTCTTATGAATGGAAACCAAAGAGGTGTGCTTTCTGTAATACTTTCCTGCATAATAAATGTGATGAAGCTAGAGAAGAAGAGCAGAAAAACCAGAAAAGTTAGGAAACAGAAAATAAAAAGAAGGAAATAAAGGAGGCCAAACTCAAAGATAAAACAGTTGTAGAAAAAAGCAAGAAAGATTCTGGGAAAAAGGAAAACAATGAAGGAAAGAAAGTAAAAGGAATCAAAGTGAAGAGGAAAATAAAATTTTCTGTAATGTGAAGGATCATGATAAAAAAGTAAGATGGACCTCAAGTTGTTGTTGAGGAAACTCAAGAGGAAGACACCCAGAATTTCAAAGCCGAAACAGAGAATTCAAAAGTCGATGAAGAAGATTCCAAACCGATTTGGAGTCTGAAGCTGAAGCCTAAGATAAGGAACAAA